>NW_024470737.1:2427880-2648892 GCF_017639515.1 Carcharodon carcharias | reverse complement strand
TTTGTATCGTCAGCTCTCTGTGTCCTCCTCACAGCTTACCTTCCATCTAGCTTTGTATCGTCAGCTCTCTGTGTCCTCCTCACAGCTTACCTTCCATCTAGCTTTGTATCGTCAGCCTCTCTGTGTCCTCCCCACAGCTTACCTTCCATCTAGCTTGTATCGTCAGCCTCTCTGTGTCCTCCCCACAGCTTACCTTCCATCTAGCTTTGTATCGTCAGCCTCTCTGTGTCCTCCCACAGCTTACTTCCATCTAGCTTTGTATCGTCAGCCTCTCTGTGTCCTCCCACAGCTTACCTTCCATCTAGCTTTGTATCGTCAGCCTCTCTGTGTCTCCCCACAGCTTACCTTCCATCTAGCTTTGTATCGTCAGCCTCTCTGTGTCCTCCCACAGTTTACCTTCCATCTAGCTTGTATCGTCAGCCTCTCTGTGTCATCCTCACAGCTTACCTTCCATCTAGCTTTGTATCGTCAGCCTATCTGTGTCCTCCCACAGCTTACCTTCCATCTAGCTTTGTATCGTCAGCTGCTCTGTGTCCACTCCACAGCTTACCTTCCATCTAGCTTTGTATCGTCAAGCGTCTCTGTGTCCTCCACAGCTTACCTTCCATATAGCTTTGTATCGTCAGTCTCTCTGTGTCTCCACCACAGCTTACCTTCCATCTAGCTTTGTATCGTCAGCCTTCTCTGTGTCCTACCCACAGCTTACCTTCATCTAGGCTTTGTATCGTCAGCCTCTCTGTGTCCTCCACACAGCTTACCGTCCATCTGCTTTGTATCGTCAGCCTCTTCTGTGTCCTCCCCACAGCTTAGCTTCCATCTAGCTTTGTATCGTCACTCTCTCTGTTGTCCTCCCCACAGCTTACCTTCCATCTAGCTCTGTATCGTCAGCCTCTCTGTGTCTTCCTCACAGCTTACCTTCCATCTAGCTTTGTATCGTCAGCCTCTCTGTGTCCTCCCCACAGCTTACCTTCCATCTAGCTTTTGTATCGTCAGCCTCTCTGTGTCCTCCTCCACAGCTTACCTTCCATCTAGCCTTTGTATCGTCAGCCTCTCTGTGTCCTCTCACAGCTTTCCTTCCATCTAGCTTTGTATCGTCAGCCTCTCTGTGTCCTCCCCACAGCTTACCTTCCATCAAGCTTTGTATCATCAGCCTCTGTGTCCTCCCCACAGCTTACCTTCAATCTAGCTTTGTATCGTCCGCCTCTCTGTCTCCTCCCAACAGCTTACCTTCCTTCTAGCTCTGTTTCGTCAGCCTCTCTGTGTCCTCCCCACAGCTTACCTTCCATCTAGCTCTGTATCGTCAGCATCTCTGTGTCCTCCTCACAGCTTACCTCCATCTAGCTTTGTATCGTCAGCTCTCTGTGTCCTCCTCACAGCTTACCTCATCTAGCTTTCTATCGTCAGCCTCTCTGTGTCCTCCCACAGCTTACTTCCATCTTGCTTTGTATCGTCAGCCTCTCTGTGTCCTCCTCACAGCTTACTTCCATCTAGCTTTGTATCGTCAGACTCTCTGTGTCCTCCCACAGCTTACCTTCCATCTAGCTTGTATCGTCAGCTTCTCTGTGTCCTCCTCACAGCTTACCTTGCATCTAGCTTTGTATCGTCAGCATCGTCTGTGGTCCTCCTCACAGCTTACCTTCCATCTAGCTTTGTATCGTCAGCATCTCTGTAGTCCTCCTCACAGCTTACCTTCCATCTAGCTTTGTATCGTCAGCCTCTCTGTGTCCTCCTCACAGCTTACCTTCCATCTAGCTTTGCTTCGTCATCCTCTCTGTGTCCTCCTCACAGCTTAACTTCCATCTAGCTTTTGTATCGTCAGTCCTCTCTGTGTCCTCCCACAGCTTACCTCCATCTAGCTTTGTATCGTCAGCCTCTCTGTGTCCTCCTCACAGCTTACCTTCCATCTAGCTTTGTATCGTCAGCCTCTCTGTGTCCTCCTCACAGCTTACCTTCCATCTAGCTTTGTATCGTCAGCCTCTCTGTGTCCTCCACACAGCTTACCTTCCATCTAGCTTTGTATCGTCAGCCTCTCTGTGTCCTCCCCACAGCTTACCTTCCATCTAGCTTTGTATCGTCAGCCTCTCTGTGTCCTCCCCACAGCTTACCTTCCATCTAGCTTTGTATCGTCAGCTTCTCTGTGTCCTCCCCACAGCTTACCTTCATCTAGCTTCTGTATCGTCAGCCTCTCTGTGTCCTCCCTCACAGCTTACCTTCCATCTAGCTTTGTATCGTCAGCCTCTTGTGTCTCCCCCACAGCTTACCTTCCATCTAGCTTTGTATCGTCAGCCTCTCTGTGTCCTCCCCACAGCTTACCTTCCATCTAGCTTTGTATCGTCAGCCTCTCTGTGTCCTCCCAGCAGCTTACCTTCCATCTAGCTTTGTATCATCAGCCTCTCTGTGTCCTCCCCACAGCTTACTTCCATCTAGCCTTTGTATCGTCAGCCTCTCTGTGTCCTCCCCACAGCTTACCTTCCATCTGGCTTTGTATAGTCAGCCTCTCTGTGTCCTCCTCCAGCTTAGCTTCCATCTAGCTTTGTATCGTCAGCTCTCTCTGATGTCCTCCCCACAAGCTTACCTTCATCTAGCTTTGTATCGTCAGCCTCTCTGTTTCTCCTCACAGCTTACCTTCCATCTAGCTTTGTATCGTCATACTCTCTGTGTCCTCCCACAGCTTAACTTCCATCTAGCTTGTATCGTCCAGCCTCTCTGTGTCCCTCCTCACAGCTTACGTTCCATCTAGCTTTGTATCGTCAGCCTCTCTGTTTCCTCCCTCAGCTTACCTTCCATCTAGCTTTGTATCTTCAGACTCTCTGTGTCCTCCCCACAGCTTACCTTCATCTAGCTTTGCTATCGTCAGCCTCTCTGTGTGCCTCCCCACAGCTCTACCTTCCATCTAGCTTTGTATCGTCAGCTTCTGTTGTCCTCCCCACAGCCTTACCTTCATCTAGCGTCTGTATCGTCCGCCTCTCTGTGTCTCCCCACAAGCTTACCTTCCATCTAGCTCTTGTATCGTCAGCCTCTCTGTGTCCTCCCCACAGCTACCTTCCATATAGCTCTGTACGTCAGCCTCTCTGTGTCCTCACCACAGCTTACCTTCCATCTAGCTTTGTATCTTCAGCCTCTTGTGTCCGTCCCCACAGCTTACCTTCCAATCTAGCTTGTATCGTCACGCCTCTCTGTGTCCTCCCACAGCTTACCTTCCATCTAGCTTTGTATCTTCGCCTCTCTGTGTCCTCCCCACAGCTTACCTTCCATCTAGCTTCTGTATCGTCCAGCCTCTCTTTGTCCTTCCCACAGCTTACCTTCCATCTAGCTTTGTATCGTCAGCCTCTCTGTGTCCCCTCCCACAGCTTAACTTCCATCTAGCTTTGTATCGTCAGCCTCTCTGTGTCCTCCTCCACAGCTTACCTTCCATCTAGCTTTGTATCGTCAGCTCTCTGTGTCCTCCCCACAGCTTACCTTCCATCTAGCTTTGTATCGTCAGCCTCTCTGTGTCCTCCCACAGCTTACCTTCCATCTAGCTTTGTATAGTCAGCTCTCTGTGTCCTCCCCACAGCATTACCTTCCATCTAGCTTTGTATCGTCAGCCTCTCTGTGTCCTCCCCACAGCTTACCTTCCATCTAGCTTTGTATCGTCAGCTTCTCTGTGTCCTCCCACAGCTTACCTTCCATCTAGCTTTGTATCGTCAGCTCTCTGTGTCCTCCCCACAGCTTACCTTCCATCTAGCTCTTGTATCGTCAGCCTCTCTGTGTCCTCCCACAGCTTACCTTCATCTAGCTTTGTATCGTCAGCTCTCTTTGTCCTCACCACAGCTTACCTTCCATCTAGCTTTGTATCGTCAGCCTCTCTGTGTCCTCACCACAGCTTACCTTCCATCTTAGCTTTGTATCGTCAGCTCTCTGTGTCCTCCTCATAGCTTACCTTTCATCTAGCTCTGTATCGTCAGCCTCTCTGTGTCCTCCAGCAGCTTACCTTCCATCTAGCTTGTATTGTCAGCCTCTCTGTGTCCTCCTCACAGCTTACCTTCATCTAGCTTTGTATCGTCAGCCTCTCTGTGACCTCCTCACAACTTACCGTTCCATCTAGCTTTGTATCTCATCGTTTCTGTGTCCTCCTACAGCTAACCTTCCAACCTACTTTGTATCGTCAGCCTCTCTATGTCCTCCCCACAGCTTACCTTCCATCTAGCTTTGTATCGTCAGCCTCTCTGTGTCCTCCTGACAGCTTACCTTCCTTCTAGCCTTTGCTTCGTCAGCCTCTCTTTGTCCTCCCCACAGCTTACCTTCCATCTAGCTTTGTATCGTCAGCCTCTCTGTGTCCTCCTCACAGCTTACCTTCCATCTAGCTTTGTATCGTCAGCCTTCTCTGTGTCCTCCCCACAGCTTACCTTCATCTAGCTTTGTATCATCAGCCTCTCTGTGTCCTCCTCACAGCTACCTTCCATCTTGCTTTGTATCGTCAGACTCTCTGTGTCCTCCCGCAGCTTAACTTCCATCTTGATCTGTATCGTAAGTCTCTCTGTGTCCTCGCCACAGCTTACCTTCCATCTAGTTTTGCATCGTCAGCCTCTTTGTGACCTCCTCACAACTTATGTTTCATCAAGCTTTGTATCACATCCTATCTGTGTCCTCGTTACAGCTTACCTTCCATCCTACTTTGTATCGTCAGCCTCTCTGTGTCCTCCCACAGCTTACCTTCCATCTAGCTTTGTATCGTCAGCCTCTCTGTGTCCTCCTCACAGCTTACCTTCCATCTACCTTTGTATCGTCAGCCTCCTGTGGCCTCCTCACAGCGTACCTTCCTCTAGCTTTGTATCGTCAGACTCTCTGTGTCCTCCCCACAGCTTACCTTCCATCTAGCTCTGTATCGTAAGTCTCTCTGTATATTCCCCACAGCTTACCTTCCAACTAGCTTTGTATCGACAGCCTTTCTATGTCCTCCCCACAGCTTACCTTCCATCTAGCTTTGTATCGTCAGCTTCTCTGTGTCCTCCTCACAGCTTACCTTGCATCTAGCTTTGTATCGTCAGCATCTCTGAGTCCTCCTCGCAGCTTGCCTTCCATCTAGCTTTCTATCGTCAGCCTCTGTGTGTCCTCCCCACAGCTTACCTTCCATCTAGCTTTGTATCGTCAGCTTCTCTGTGTCCTCCCGCAGCTTACCTTCCATCTAGCTTTGTATCGTCAGCTTCTCTGTGTCTTCCCCACAGCTTACCTTCCATCTAGCTTTCAATAGTCAGCCTCTCTGTGTCCTCCTCACAGCTTACCTTCCATCTATCTTTGTATCGTCAGCCTCTCTGTGTCCTCCCCGCAGCTTGCCTTCCATCTAGCTTTGTATCATCATCCTCTCTTTGTCCTCACCACAGCTTAACTTCCATCTAGCTTTGAATAGTCAGCCACTCTTTGTCATCCCAACAGCTTACCTTCCATCGAGCTATGTATCTTCAGCTTCTCTGTGTCCTCCTTTCACCTTACCTTCCATCTTGCTTTGTATCGCCAGCTTCTTTCTGTCCTCCCCACAGCTTACCTTCAATCTAGCTTTGTATCGTCCGCCTCTCTGTGTTCTCACCACAGCTTACCTTCCATCTAGCCTTGTATCGTCAGCCTCTCTGTGTCCTCCTCACAGCATACCTTCCAGCTAGCTTTGTATTGTCAGCCTCTCTGTGTCCTGCCCACAGCTTACCTTCCATCAAGCTTTGTATCATCAGCCTCTGTGTCCTCCCCACAGCTTACCTTCAATCTAGCTTTGTATCGTCCGCCTCTCTGTCTCCTCCCCACAGCTTACCTTACATCTAGCTCTGTATGGTAAGTCTCTCTGTGTCCTCCCCACAGCTTACCTTCCATCAAGCTCTGTATCGTCAGCTTCTCTGTGTCATTCCTCACAGCTTACCTTCCATCTAGCTTTGTATCGTCAGCTTCTCTGTGTCCTCCTCACAGCTTACCTTCCATCTAACTTTGTATCGTCAGCTTCTCTGTGTCCTCCTCACAGCTTACCTTCCATCCAGCTTTGTATCGTAAGTCTCTCTGTGTCTTTCCCACAGCTTACGTTCCATCTAGCTTTGTATCGTCAGCCTCTCTGTGTCCTCCCCACAGCTTACCTTCCATCTAGCTTTGTATCGTCAGCCTCTCTGTGTCCTCCCACAGCTTACCTTCCATCTAGCTTTGTATCGTCAGCCTCTCTGTGTCCTCCCAGCAGCTTACCTTCCATCTAGCTTTGTATCATCAGCCTCTCTGTGTCCTCCCCACAGCTTACCTTCCATCTAGCTTGTATCGTCAGCCTCTCTGTATCCTTCCCCACAGCTTACCTTCCATCTAGCTTTGTATCGTCAGCCTCTCTGTGTCCTCCCCACAGCTTACCTTCCATCTAGCTTTGTATCGTCAGCTTCTCTGTGTCCTCCTCACAGCTTACCTTGCATCTAGCTTTGTATCGTCAGCCTCTGTGTGTCCTCCCCACAGCTTACCTTCCATCTAGCTTTGTATCGTCAGCCTCTCTGTGTCCTCCCCACAGCTTACCTTCCATCTAGCTTTGTATCGTCAGCTTCTCTGTGTCTTCCCCACAGCTTACCTTCCATCTAGCTTTCAATAGTCAGCCTCTCTGTGTCCTCCTCACAGCTTACCTTCCATCTATCTTTTTATCGTCAGCCTCTCTATGTCCTCCCCGCAGCTTGCCTTCCATCTAGCTTTGTATCATCATCCTCTCTTTGTCCTCACCACAGCTTAACTTCCATCTAGCTTTGAATAGTCAGCCACTCTTTGTCCTCCCAACAGCTTACCTTCCATCGAGCTATGTATCTTCAGCCTCTCTGTGTCCTCCCCGCAGCTTACGTTCCATCTAGCTTTGTATCGTCAGCCTCTCTGTGTCCTTCCCACAGCTTACCTTCCATCTAGCCGTGTATCGTCAGCCTCTCTTTTTCTTCCCCACAGATTACCTTCCATCTAGCTCTGTATCGTCAATCACTCTGGGTCAGCCTCACAGCTTATCTACTATCTAGCTTTGTATCGTCAGCCTCTCTGTGTCCTCCCCGCAGCTTGCCTTCCATCTAGCTTTGTATCATCATCCTCTCTTTGTCCTCACCACAGCTTAACTTCCATCTAGCTTTGAATAGTCAGCCACTCTTTGTCATCCCAACAGCTTACCTTCCATCCAGCTATGTATCTTCAGCTTCTCTGTGTCCTCCTTTCACCTTACCTTCCATCTTGCTTTGTATCGCCAGCTTCTTTCTGTCCTCCCCACAGCTTACCTTCAATCTAGCTTTGTATCGTCCGCCTCTCTGTGTTCTCACCACAGCTTACCTTCCATCTAGCCGTGTATCGTCAGCCTCTCTGTGTCCTCCTCACAGCATACCTTCCAGCTAGCTTTGTATTGTCAGCCTCTCTGTGTCCTGCCCACAGCTTACCTTCCATCAAGCTTTGTATCATCAGCCTCTGTGTCCTCCCCACAGCTTACCTTCAATCTAGCTTTGTATCGTCCGCCTCTCTGTCTCCTCCCCACAGCTTACCTTACATCTAGCTCTGTATGGTAAGTCTCTCTGTGTCCTCCCCACAGCTTACCTTCCATCAAGCTCTGTATCGTCAGCTTCTCTGTGTCATTCCTCACAGCTTACCTTCCATCTAGCTTTGTATCGTCAGCTTCTCTGTGTCCTCCTCACAGCTTACCTTCCATCTAACTTTGTATCGTCAGCTTCTCTGTGTCCTCCTCACAGCATACCTTCCATCTAGCTTTGTATCGTAAGTCTCTCTGTGTCTTTCCCACAGCTTACGTTCCATCTAGCTTTGTATCATCAGCCTCTCTGTGTCCTCCCCACAGCTTACCTTCCATCTAGCTTTGTATCGTCAGCCTCTCTGTGTCCTCCCCACAGCTTACCTTCCATCTAGCTTTGTATCGTCAGCCTCTCTGTGTCCTCCCCGCAGCTTACCTTCCATCTATCTTTGTATCATCAGCCTCTCTGTGTCCTCCCCACAGCTTACCTTCCATCTAGCTCTGTATCGTAAGTCTCTCTGTATATTCCCCACAGCTTACCTTCCAACTAGCTTTGTATCGACAGCCTCTCTATGTCCTCCCCACAGCTTACCTTCCATCTAGCTTTGTATCGTCAGCTTCTCTGTGTCCTCCTCACAGCTTACCTTGCATCTAGCTTTGTATCGTCAGCCTCTGTGTGTCCTCCCCACAGCTTACCTTCCATCTAGCTTTGTATCGTCAGCCTCTCTGTGTCCTCCCCACAGCTTACCTTCCATCTAGCTTTGTATCGTCAGCTTCTCTGTGTCTTCCCCACAGCTTACCTTCCATCTAGCTTTCAATAGTCAGCCTCTCTGTGTCCTCCTCACAGCTTACCTTCCATCTATCTTTTTATCGTCAGCCTCTCTATGTCCTCCCCGCAGCTTGCCTTCCATCTAGCTTTGTATCATCATCCTCTCTTTGTCCTCACCACAGCTTAACTTCCATCTAGCTTTGAATAGTCAGCCACTCTTTGTCCTCCCAACAGCTTACCTTCCATCGAGCTATGTATCTTCAGCCTCTCTGTGTCCTCCCCGCAGCTTACGTTCCATCTAGCTTTGTATCGTCAGCCTCTCTGTGTCCTTCCCACAGCTTACCTTCCATCTAGCCGTGTATCGTCAGCCTCTCTGTTTCTTCCCCACAGATTACCTTCCATCTAGCTCTGTATCGTCAATCACTCTGGGTCAGCCTCACAGCTTATCTACTATCTAGCTTTGTATCGTCAGCCTCTCTGTGTCCTCCCCAAAGCTTACCTTCCATCTAGCTTTGTATCGTAAGTATCTCTGTATCTTCCCCACAGCTTACCTTCCATCTAGCTTTGTAGCGTCAGCCTCTCTGTTTCCTGCCCACAGCTTACCTTCCTTATCGCTCTGTTACATAATTCTCTCTGTGTCATCCCCAAATTGTACCTTCCATCTAGCTTTGTATCGTCAGCCTCTCTGTGTCCTCCCCACAGCTTACCTTCCATCTAGCTTTGTATCGTAAATATCTCTGTATCTTCCCCACAGCTTACCTTCCATCAAGCTTTGTATCATCAGCCTCTGTGTCCTCCCCACAGCTTACCTTCAATCTAGCTTTGTATCGTCCGCCTCTCTGTGTCCTCCCCACAGCTTACCTTACATCTAGCTCTGTATGCTAAGTCTCTCTGTGTCCTCCCCACAGCTTACCTTCCTTCAAGCTCTGTATCGTCAGCTTCTCTGTGTCATTCCTCACAGCTTACCTTCCATCTAGCTTTGTATCGTCAGCTTCTCTGTGTCCTCCTCACAGCTTACCTTCCATCTAACTTTGTATCGTCAGCTTCTCTGTGTCCTCCTCACAGCATACCTTCCATCTAGCTTTGTATCGTAAGTCTCTCTGTGTCTTTCCCACAGCTTACGTTCCATCTAGCTTTGTATCATCAGCCTCTCTGTGTCCTCCCCACAGCTTACCTTCCATCTAGCTTTGTATCGTCAGCCTCTCTGTGTCCTCCCCGCAGCTTACGTTCCATCTAGCTTTGTATCGTCAGCCTCTCTGTGTCCTTCCCTCAGCTTACCTTCCATCTAGCCGTGTATCGTCAGCTTCTCTGTGTCTTCCCCACAGCTTACCTTCCATCTAGCTTTCAATAGTCAGCCTCTCTGTGTCCTCCTCACAGCTTACCTTCCATCTATCTTTGTATCGTCAGCCTCTCTGTGTCCTCCCCACAGCTTACCTTCCATCTAGCTTTGTATCGTAAGTATCTCTGTATCTTCCCCACAGCTTACCTTCCATCTAGCTTTGTATCGTCAGCCTCTCTGTTTCCTCCCCACAGCTTACCTTCCTTATCGCTCTGTTACATAATTCTCTCTGTGTCGTCCCCAAATCTTACCTTCCATCTAGCTTTGTATCGTCAGCATCTCTGTGTCCTCCCCACAGCTTACCTTCCATATAGCTCTGTTACATAAGTCTCTCTGTGTCATCCCCACATCTTACCTTCCATCTAGCTTTGTACTCTCAGCCTCTCTGTGTCCTCCCCACAGCTTTGCTTCCATCTAGCGTTGTATCTTCAGCCTCTCTGTGTCCTCCCTCATCTTACCTTCCATCTAGCGTTGTATCTTCAGCCTCTCTGTGTCCTCCGTCAGCTTTTCTTCCATCTATCTTTGTATCGTCAGCCTCTCTATGTCGTCACCACAGTTTACCTTCCATCTAGCTTTGTATCGTCCGCCTCTCTGTGTCCACACCACAGCTTATCTTCCATCTAGCTTTGTATCGTCAGCCTATCTTTGTCCTATCCACAGCTTACCTTCCATCTAGCTTTGTATCGTCAGCCTCTCTGTGTCCACGCCACAGCTTTCCTTCCATCTAGTTCTGTATCGTCAGCTTCTCTGTGTCCTCCTCACAGCTTACCTTACATATATCTTTGTATCGTCAGCCTCTCTGTGTCCTCCAAACAGCTTACCTTCCATCTAGCTCTGTATCGTCAGCTTCTCTGTGTCCTCCTCACAGCTTACCTTTCTTTAGCTTTGTATCGTCAGCCTCTCTGTGACCTCCTCACAACTTACGTTCCAACTAGCTTTGTATCATCATCGTTTCTGTGTCCTCCTTACAGCTTAACTTCCAACCTACTTTGTATCGTCACACTCTCTATGTCCTCCCCACAGCTTACCTTCCATCTAGCTTTGTATAGTCAGCCTCTCTGTGTCCTCCTGACAGCTTACATTCCTTCTTGCTTTGCTTCGTCAGCCTCTCTATGTCCTCCCCACAGCTTACCTTCCATCTAGCTTTGTATCATCAGCCTCTCTGTGTCCTCCTCACAGCGTACCTTCCATCTTGCTTTGTATCGTCAGCTTCTCTATGTCCTCCCCACAGCTTACCTTCCATCTAGCTTTGTATCATCAGCCTCTCTGTGTCCTCCTCACAGCATACCTTCCATCTTGCTTTGTATCGTCAGACTCTCTGTGTCCTCCCCGCAGCTTAACTTCCATCTTGATCTGTATCGTAAGTCTCTCTGTGTCTTCCCCACAGCTTACCTTCCATCTAGCTTTGCATCGTCAGCCTCTTTGTGACCTCCTCACAACTTATGTTTCATCAAGCTTTGTATCACCATCCTATCTGTGTCCTCGTTACAGCTTACCTTCCATCCTACTTTGTATCGTCAGCCTCTCTGTGTCCTCCCCACAGCTTACCTTCCATCTAGCTTTGTATCGTCAGCCTCTCTGTGTCCTCCTCACAGCTTACCTTCCATCTACCTTTGTATCGTCAGCCTCCCTGTGTCCTCCTCACAGCGTACCTTCCCTCTAGCTTTGTATCGTCAGACTCTCTGTGTCCTCCCCACAGCTTACCTTCCATCTAGCTCTGTATCGTAAGTCTCTCTGTATTCCCCACAGCTTCACTTCCGCACTAGCTCTGTATCGTACATCTCTCTGTGTCTTCACCACAGCTTACCTTCCATCTAGCTTTGTATCGTACGTCTCTCTGTGTCTTCCCCACAGCTTACCTTCCATCTAGCTTTGTATCGTCAGCCTCTCTGTGTCCTCCCCACAGCTTACCTTCCATCTAGCTTTGTATCGTCAGCCTCTCTGTTTCCTCCCCACAGCTTACCTTCCACCTGGCTTTGTATCTTCAGCCTCTCTGTGTCCTCCCCACAGTTTAGCTTCCATCTAGCTCTGTATTGTAACTATCTCTGTATCTTCCCCACAGCTTACCTTCCATCTAGCTTTGTATCGTCAGCCTCTCTGTTTCCTCCCCACAGCTTACCTTCATTATCGCTCTGTTACATAATTCTTTCTGTGTCTTCCCCACATCTTACCTTCCATCTAGCTTTGTACTGTCAGCCTCTCTGTGTCCTCCTCACAGCTTTCCTTCCATCTATCTTTGTATCATCAGCCTCTCTGTTTCCTCCCTCAGCTTACCTTCCATCTAGCGTTGTATCATCAGCATCTCTTTGTCCTCCCCACAGCTTACCTTCTATCTAGCTTTGTATCGAAAGCTTCTCTGTGTCCTCCTCACAGCTTAGCTTCCATCTAGCTTTGAATAGTCAGCCACTCTGTGTCCTCCCCACAGATTCCCATCCATCGAGCTATGTATCTTCAGGCTCTCTGTGTCCTCCTTTCACCTTACGTTCCATCTTGCTTTGTATCGTCAGCCTCTCTGTGTCCTCCCAACAGCTTACCTTCCTTCTAGCTCTGTTTCGTCAGCCTCTCTGTGTCCTCCCCACAGCTTACCTTCCATCTAGCTCTGTATCGTCAGCCTCTCTGTGTCCTCCCCAAAGCTTACATTCCATCTAGCTTTGTATCGTCAGCCTCTCTATGTCGTCACCACAGCTTACATTCCACCTAGCTTTGTATCGACAGCCTCTCTATGTCGTCACCACAGCTTACCTTCCATCTAGCTTTGTATCGTCCGCCTCTCTGTGTCCACACCACAGCTTACCTTCCATCTAGCTCTGTATCGTCAGCTTCTCTGTGTCCTCCTCACAGCGTACCTTCCATCCAGCTTTGTATCGTAAGTCTCTCTGTGTCTTTCCCACAGCTTACGTTCCATCTAGCTTTGTATCGTCAGCCTCTCTGTGTCCTCCCCACAGCTTACCTTCCATCTAGCTTTGTATCGTCAGCCTCTCTGTGTCCTCCCCACAGCTTACCTTCCATCTAGCTTTGTATCGTCAGCCTCTCTGTGTCCTCCCCGCAGCTTACCTTCCATCTATCTTTGTATCATCAGCCTCTCTGTGTCCTCCCCACAGCTTACCTTCCATCTAGCTCTGTATCGTAAGTCTCTCTGTATATTCCCCACAGCTTACCTTCCAACTAGCTTTGTATCGACAGCCTCTCTATGTCCTCCCCACAGCTTACCTTCCATCTAGCTTTGTATCGTCAGCTTCTCTGTGTCCTCCTCACAGCTTACCTTGCATCTAGCTTTGTATCGTCAGCCTCTGTGTGTCCTCCCCACAGCTTACCTTCCATCTTGCTTTGTATCGTCAGACTCTCTGTGTCCTCCTCACAGCGTACCTTCCATCTAGCTTTGTATCGTCAGACTCTCTGTGTCCTCCCCACAGCTTACCTTCCATCTAGCTTTGTATCGTCAGCTCTCTGTGTCCTCCTCACAGCTTACCTTGCATCTCGCTTTGTATCGTTAGCATCTCTGAGTCCTCGTCGCAGCTTGCCTTCCATCTAGCTTTGTAACGTCAGCTTCTCTGTGTCCTCCTCACAGCTTACCTTGCATCTAGCTTTCTATCGTCAGCCTCTCTGTGTCCTCCTCACAGCTTACCTTCCATCTTGCTTTGTATCGTCATCCTCTCTGTGTCCTCCTCACAGCTTACCTTCCATCTACCTTTGTATCGTCAGCCTCCCTGTGTCCTCCTCACAGCGTACCATCCCTCTAGCTTTGTATCGTCAGCCTCTCTGTGTCCTCCCCACAGCTTACCTTCCATCTAGCTCTGTATCGTCAAGTCTCTCTGTATATTCCCCACAGCTTACCTTCCAACTAGCTTTGTATCGACAGCCTTTCTATGTCCTCCCCACAGCTTACCTTCCATCTAGCTTTGTATCGTCAGCTTCTCTGTGTCCTCCTCACAGCTTACCTTGCATCTAGCTTTGTATCGTCAGCATCTCTGAGTCCTCCCAGCAGCTTGCCTTCCATCTAGCTTTCTATCGTCAGCCTCTGTGTGTCCTCCCTCACAGCTTACCTTCCATCTAGCTTTGTATCGTCAGCTTCTCTGTGTCCTCCCCACAGCTTACCTTCCATCTAGCTTTGTATCGTCAGCTTCTCTGTGTCTTCACCACAGCTTACCTTCCATCTAGCTTTCAATAGTCAGCCTCTCTGTGTCCTCCTCACAGCTTACCTTCCATCTATCTTTGTATCGTCAGCCTCTTGTGTCCTCCCCGCAGCTTGCCTTCCATCTAGCTTTGTATCATCATCCTCTCTTTGTCCTCCCCACAGCTTACCTTCCATCTAGCTCTGTATCGTAAGTCTTTCTGTATATTCCCCACAGCTTACCTTACATCTAGCTCTGTATGGTAAGTCTCTCTGTGTCCTCCCCACAGCTTACCTTCCATCAAGCTCTGTATCGTCAGCTTCTCTGTGTCATTCCTCACAGCTTACCTTCCATCTAGCTTTGTATCGTCAGCTTCTCTGTGTCCTCCTCACAGCTTACCTTCCATCTAACTTTGTATCGTCAGCTTCTCTGTGTCCTCCTCACAGCATACCTTCCATCTAGCTTTGTATCGTAAGTCTCTCTGTGTCTTTCCCACAGCTTACGTTCCATCTAGCTTTGTATCATCAGCCTCTCTGTGTCCTCCCCACAGCTTACCTTCCATCTAGCTTTGTATCGTCAGCCTCTCTGTGTCCTCCCCACAGCTTACCTTCCATCTAGCTTTGTATCGTCAGCCTCTCTGTGTCCTCCCCGCAGCTTACCTTCCATCTATCTTTGTATCATCAGCCTCTCTGTGTCCTCCCCACAGCTTACCTTCCATCTAGCTCTGTATCGTAAGTCTCTCTGTATATTCCCCACAGCTTACCTTCCAACTAGCTTTGTATCGACAGCCTCTCTATGTCCTCCCCACAGCTTACCTTCCATCTAGCTTTGTATCGTCAGCTTCTCTGTGTCCTCCTCACAGCTTACCTTGCATCTAGCTTTGTATCGTCAGCCTCTGTGTGTCCTCCCCACAGCTTACCTTCCATCTAGCTTTGTATCGTCAGCCTCTCTGTGTCCTCCCCACAGCTTACCTTCCATCTAGCTTTGTATCGTCAGCTTCTCTGTGTCTTCCCCACAGCTTACCTTCCATCTAGCTTTCAATAGTCAGCCTCTCTGTGTCCTCCTCACAGCTTACCTTCCATCTATCTTTTTATCGTCAGCCTCTCTATGTCCTCCCCGCAGCTTGCCTTCCATCTAGCTTTGTATCATCATCCTCTCTTTGTCCTCACCACAGCTTAACTTCCATCTAGCTTTGAATAGTCAGCCACTCTTTGTCCTCCCAACAGCTTACCTTCCATCGAGCTATGTATCTTCAGCCTCTCTGTGTCCTCCCCGCAGCTTACGTTCCATCTAGCTTTGTATCGTCAGCCTCTCTGTGTCCTTCCCACAGCTTACCTTCCATCTAGCCGTGTATCGTCAGCCTCTCTTTTTCTTCCCACAGATTACCTTCCATCTAGCTCTGTATCGTCAATCACTCTGGGTCAGCCTCACAGCTTATCTACTATCTAGCTTTGTATCGTCAGCCTCTCTGTGTCCTCCCCAAAGCTTACCTTCCATCTAGCTTTGTATCGTAAGTATCTCTGTATCTTCCCCACAGCTTACCTTCCATCTAGCTTTGTAGCGTCAGCCTCTCTGTTTCCTGCCCACAGCTTACCTTCCTTATCGCTCTGTTACATAATTCTCTCTGTGTCATCCCCAAATTGTACCTTCCATCTAGCTTTGTATCGTCAGCCTCTCTGTGTCCTCCCCACAGCTTACCTTCCATCTAGCTTTGTATCGTAAATATCTCTGTATCTTCCCCACAGCTTACCTTCCATCAAGCTTTGTATCATCAGCCTCTGTGTCCTCCCCACAGCTTACCTTCAATCTAGCTTTGTATCGTCCGCCTCTCTGTGTCCTCCCCACAGCTTACCTTACATCTAGCTCTGTATGCTAAGTCTCTCTGTGTCCTCCCCACAGCTTACCTTCCTTCAAGCTCTGTATCGTCAGCTTCTCTGTGTCATTCCTCACAGCTTACCTTCCATCTAGCTTTGTATCGTCAGCTTCTCTGTGTCCTCCTCACAGCTTACCTTCCATCTAACTTTGTATCGTCAGCTTCTCTGTGTCCTCCTCACAGCATACCTTCCATCTAGCTTTGTATCGTAAGTCTCTCTGTGTCTTTCCCACAGCTTACGTTCCATCTAGCTTTGTATCATCAGCCTCTCTGTGTCCTCCCCACAGCTTACCTTCCATCTAGCTTTGTATCGTCAGCCTCTCTGTGTCCTCCCCGCAGCTTACGTTCCATCTAGCTTTGTATCGTCAGCCTCTCTGTGTCCTTCCCTCAGCTTACCTTCCATCTAGCCGTGTATCGTCAGCTTCTCTGTGTCTTCCCCACAGCTTACCTTCCATCTAGCTTTCAATAGTCAGCCTCTCTGTGTCCTCCTCACAGCTTACCTTCCATCTATCTTTGTATCGTCAGCCTCTCTGTGTCCTCCCCACAGCTTACCTTCCATCTAGCTTTGTATCGTAAGTATCTCTGTATCTTCCCCACAGCTTACCTTCCATCTAGCTTTGTATCGTCAGCCTCTCTGTTTCCTCCCCACAGCTTACCTTCCTTATCGCTCTGTTACATAATTCTCTCTGTGTCGTCCCCAAATCTTACCTTCCATCTAGCTTTGTATCGTCAGCATCTCTGTGTCCTCCCCACAGCTTACCTTCCATATAGCTCTGTTACATAAGTCTCTCTGTGTCATCCCCACATCTTACCTTCCATCTAGCTTTGTACTCTCAGCCTCTCTGTGTCCTCCCCACAGCTTTGCTTCCATCTAGCGTTGTATCTTCAGCCTCTCTGTGTCCTCCCTCATCTTACCTTCCATCTAGCGTTGTATCTTCAGCCTCTCTGTGTCCTCCGTCAGCTTTTCTTCCATCTATCTTTGTATCGTCAGCCTCTCTATGTCGTCACCACAGTTTACCTTCCATCTAGCTTTGTATCGTCCGCCTCTCTGTGTCCACACCACAGCTTATCTTCCATCTAGCTTTGTATCGTCAGCCTATCTTTGTCCTATCCACAGCTTACCTTCCATCTAGCTTTGTATCGTCAGCCTCTCTGTGTCCACGCCACAGCTTTCCTTCCATCTAGTTCTGTATCGTCAGCTTCTCTGTGTCCTCCTCACAGCTTACCTTACATATATCTTTGTATCGTCAGCCTCTCTGTGTCCTCCAAACAGCTTACCTTCCATCTAGCTCTGTATCGTCAGCTTCTCTGTGTCCTCCTCACAGCTTACCTTTCTTTAGCTTTGTATCGTCAGCCTCTCTGTGACCTCCTCACAACTTACGTTCCAACTAGCTTTGTATCATCATCGTTTCTGTGTCCTCCTTACAGCTTAACTTCCAACCTACTTTGTATCGTCACACTCTCTATGTCCTCCCCACAGCTTACCTTCCATCTAGCTTTGTATAGTCAGCCTCTCTGTGTCCTCCTGACAGCTTACATTCCTTCTTGCTTTGCTTCGTCAGCCTCTCTATGTCCTCCCCACAGCTTACCTTCCATCTAGCTTTGTATCATCAGCCTCTCTGTGTCCTCCTCACAGCGTACCTTCCATCTTGCTTTGTATCGTCAGCTTCTCTATGTCCTCCCCACAGCTTACCTTCCATCTAGCTTTGTATCATCAGCCTCTCTGTGTCCTCCTCACAGCATACCTTCCATCTTGCTTTGTATCGTCAGACTCTCTGTGTCCTCCCCGCAGCTTAACTTCCATCTTGATCTGTATCGTAAGTCTCTCTGTGTCTTCCCCACAGCTTACCTTCCATCTAGTTTTGCATCGTCAGCCTCTTTGTGACCTCCTCACAACTTATGTTTCATCAAGCTTTGTATCACCATCCTATCTGTGTCCTCGTTACAGCTTACCTTCCATCCTACTTTGTATCGTCAGCCTCTCTGTGTCCTCCCCACAGCTTACCTTCCATCTAGCTTTGTATCGTCAGCCTCTCTGTGTCCTCCTCACAGCTTACCTTCCATCTACCTTTGTATCGTCAGCCTCCCTGTGGCCTCCTCACAGCGTACCTTCCCTCTAGCTTTGTATCGTCAGACTCTCTGTGTCCTCCCCACAGCTTACCTTCCATCTAGCTCTGTATCGTAAGTCTCTCTGTATATTCCCCACAGCTTACCTTCCAACTAGCTTTGTATCGACAGCCTTTCTATGTCCTCCCCACAGCTTACCTTCCATCTAGCTTTGTATCGTCAGCTTCTCTGTGTCCTCCTCACAGCTTACCTTGCATCTAGCTTTGTATCGTCAGCATCTCTGAGTCCTCCTCGCAGCTTGCCTTCCATCTAGCTTTCTATCGTCAGCCTCTGTGTGTCCTCCCCACAGCTTACCTTCCATCTAGCTTTGTATCGTCAGCTTCTCTGTGTCCTCCCCGCAGCTTACCTTCCATCTAGCTTTGTATCGTCAGCTTCTCTGTGTCTTCCCCACAGCTTACCTTCCATCTAGCTTTCAATAGTCAGCCTCTCTGTGTCCTCCTCACAGCTTACCTTCCATCTATCTTTGTATCGTCAGCCTCTCTGTGTCCTCCCCGCAGCTTGCCTTCCATCTAGCTTTGTATCATCATCCTCTCTTTGTCCTCACCACAGCTTAACTTCCATCTAGCTTTGAATAGTCAGCCACTCTTTGTCATCCCAACAGCTTACCTTCCATCGAGCTATGTATCTTCAGCTTCTCTGTGTCCTCCTTTCACCTTACCTTCCATCTTGCTTTGTATCGCCAGCTTCTTTCTGTCCTCCCCACAGCTTACCTTCCATCTAGCCTTGTATCGTCAGCCTCTCTGTGTCCTCCTCACAGCATACCTTCCAGCTAGCTTTGTATTGTCAGCCTCTCTGTGTCCTGCCCACAGCTTACCTTCCATCAAGCTTTGTATCATCAGCCTCTGTGTCCTCCCCACAGCTTACCTTCAATCTAGCTTTGTATCGTCCGCCTCTCTGTCTCCTCCCCACAGCTTACCTTACATCTAGCTCTGTATGGTAAGTCTCTCTGTGTCCTCCCCACAGCTTACCTTCCATCAAGCTCTGTATCGTCAGCTTCTCTGTGTCATTCCTCACAGCTTACCTTCCATCTAGCTTTGTATCGTCAGCTTCTCTGTGTCCTCCTCACAGCTTACCTTCCATCTAACTTTGTATCGTCAGCTTCTCTGTGTCCTCCTCACAGCATACCTTCCATCCAGCTTTGTATCGTAAGTCTCTCTGTGTCTTTCCCACAGCTTACGTTCCATCTAGCTTTGTATCATCAGCCTCTCTGTGTCCTCCCCACAGCTTACCTTCCATCTAGCTTTGTATCGTCAGCCTCTCTGTGTCCTCCCCACAGCTTACCTTCCATCTAGCTTTGTATCGTCAGCCTCTCTGTGTCCTCCCCGCAGCTTACCTTCCATCTATCTTTGTATCATCAGCCTCTCTGTGTCCTCCCCACAGCTTACCTTCCATCTAGCTCTGTATCGTAAGTCTCTCTGTATATTCCCCACAGCTTACCTTCCAACTAGCTTTGTATCGACAGCCTCTCTATGTCCTCCCCACAGCTTACCTTCCATCTAGCTTTGTATCGTCAGCTTCTCTGTGTCCTCCTCACAGCTTACCTTGCATCTAGCTTTGTATCGTCAGCCTCTGTGTGTCCTCCCCACAGCTTACCTTCCATCTAGCTTTGTATCGTCAGCCTCTCTGTGTCCTCCCCACAGCTTACCTTCCATCTAGCTTTGTATCGTCAGCTTCTCTGTGTCTTCCCCACAGCTTACCTTCCATCTAGCTTTCAATAGTCAGCCTCTCTGTGTCCTCCTCACAGCTTACCTTCCATCTAGCTTTGTATCGTCAGCCTCCCTGTGTCCTCCTCACAGCGTACCTTCCCTCTAGCTTTGTATCGTCAGACTCTCTGTGTCCTCCCCACCGCTTACCTTCCATCTAGCTTTGTATCGTAGCGTCTCTATGTCCTCCCAACAGCTTCACTTCCGCATAGCTCTGTATCGTACATCTCTCTGTGTCTTCACCACAGCTTACCTTCCATCTAGCTTTGTATCGTACGTCTCTCTGTGTCTTCCCCACAGCTTACCTTCCATCTAGCTTTGTATCGTCAGCCTCTCTGTGTCCTCCCCACAGCTTACCTTCCATCTAGCTTTGTATCGTCAGCCTCTCTGTTTCCTCCCCACAGCTTACCTTCCACCTGGCTTTGTATCTTCAGCCTCTCTGTGTCCTCCCCACAGCTTAGCTTCCATCTAGCTCTGTATTGTAACTATCTCTGTATCTTCCCCACAGCTTACCTTCCATCTAGCTTTGTATCGTCAGCCTCTCTGTTTCCTCCCCACAGCTTACCTTCATTATCGCTCTGTTACATAATTCTTTCTGTGTCTTCCCCACATCTTACCTTCCATCTAGCTTTGTACTGTCAGCCTCTCTGTGTCCTCCTCACAGCTTTCCTTCCATCTATCTTTGTATCATCAGCCTCTCTGTTTCCTCCCTCAGCTTACCTTCCATCTAGCGTTGTATCATCAGCATCTCTTTGTCCTCCCCACAGCTTACCTTCTATCTAGCTTTGTATCGAAAGCTTCTCTGTGTCCTCCTCACAGCTTAGCTTCCATCTAGCTTTGAATAGTCAGCCACTCTGTGTCCTCCCCACAGATTCCCATCCATCGAGCTATGTATCTTCAGGCTCTCTGTGTCCTCCTTTCACCTTACGTTCCATCTTGCTTTGTATCGTCAGCCTCTCTGTGTCCTCCCAACAGCTTACCTTCCTTCTAGCTCTGTTTCGTCAGCCTCTCTGTGTCCTCCCCACAGCTTACCTTCCATCTAGCTCTGTATCGTCAGCCTCTCTGTGTCCTCCCCAAAGCTTACATTCCATCTAGCTTTGTATCGTCAGCCTCTCTATGTCGTCACCACAGCTTACATTCCACCTAGCTTTGTATCGACAGCCTCTCTATGTCGTCACCACAGCTTACCTTCCATCTAGCTTTGTATCGTCCGCCTCTCTGTGTCCACACCACAGCTTACCTTCCATCTAGCTTTGTATCGTCAGCCTCTCTTTGTCCTATCCACAGCTTACCTTCCATCTAGCTTTGTATCGTCAGCCTCTCTGTGTCCTCCCCACAGCTTAACTTCTATCTAGCTGTGTATGGTAAGTCTCTATGTGTCCACCCCACAGCTTTCCTTCCATCTAGTTCTGTATCGACAGCTTCTCTGTGTCCTCCTCACAGCTTACCTTCCATCTAGCTTTGTATCGTCAGCCTCTCTGTGACCTCCTCACAACTGAAGTTACATCTAGCTTTGTATCATCATCCTATCTGTGTCCTCCTTACAGCTTAACTTCCATCCTACTTTGTATCGTCAGTCTCTCTGTGTCCTCCCCACAGCTTACCTTCCATCTGGCTTTGTATAGTCAGCCTCTCTGTGTCCTCCTGACAGCTTACATTCATTCTTGCTTTGCATCGTCAGCCTCTCTATGTCCTCCCCACAGCTTACCTTCCATCTTGCTTTGTATCGTCAGACTCTCTGTGTCCTCCTCACAGCGTACCTTCCATCTAGCTTTGTATCGTCAGACTCTCTGTGTCCTCCCCACAGCTTACCTTCCATCTAGCTTTGTATCGTCAGCTTCTCTGTGTCCTCCTCACAGCTTACCTTCCATCTACCTTTGTATCGTCAGCCTCCCTGTGTCCTCCTCACAGCGTACCATCCCTCTAGCTTTGTATCGTCAGACTCTCTGTGTCCTCCCCACAGCTTACCTTCCATCTAGCTCTGTATCGTAAGTCTCTCTGTATATTCCCCACAGCTTACCTTCCAACTAGCTTTGTATCGACAGCCTTTCATGTCCTCCCCACAGCTTACCTTCCATCTAGCTTTGTATCGTCAGCTTCTCTGTGTCCTCCTCACAGCTTACCTTGCATCTAGCTTTGTATCGTCAGCATCTCTGAGTCCTCCTCGCAGCTTGCCTTCCATCTAGCTTTCTATCGTCAGCCTCTGTGTGTCCTCCCCACAGCTTACCTTCCATCTAGCTTTGTATCGTCAGCTTCTCTGTGTCCTCCCCACAGCTTACCTTCCATCTAGCTTTGTATCGTCAGCTTCTCTGTGTCTTCCCCACAGCTTACCTTCCATCTAGCTTTCAATAGTCAGCCTCTCTGTGTCCTCCTCACAGCTTACCTTCCATCTATCTTTGTATCGTCAGCCTCTTTGTGTCCTCCCCGCAGCTTGCCTTCCATCTAGCTTTGTATCATCATCCTCTCTTTGTCCTCACCACAGCTTAACTTCCATCTAGCTTTGAATAGTCAGCCACTCTTTGTCCTCCCAACAGCTTACCTTCCATCGAGCTATGTATCTTCAGCTTCTCTGTGTCCTCCTTTCACCTTACCTTCCATCTTGCTTTGTATCGCCAGCTTCTTTCTGTCCTCCCCACAGCTTACCTTCAATCTAGCTTTCTATCGTCCGCCTCTCTGTGTTCTCACCACAGCTTACCTTCCATCTAGCCTTGTATCGTCAGCCTCTCTGTGTCCTCCTCACAGCATACCTTCCAGCTAGCTTTGTATCGTCAGCCTCTCTGTGTCCTGCCCACAGCTTACCTTCCATCAAGCTTTGTATCATCAGCCTCTGTGTCCTCCCCACAGCTTACCATCAATCTAGCTTTGTATCGTCCGCCTCTCTGTGTCCTCCCCACAGCTTACCTTACATTTAGCTCTGTATGGTAATTCTCTCTGTGTCCTCCCCACAGCTTACCTTCCATCAAGCTCTGTATCGTCAGCTTCTCTGTGTCATTCCTCACAGCTTACCTTCCATCTAGCTTTGTATCGTCAGCTTCTCTGTGTCCTCCTCACAGCTTACCTTCCATCTAACTTTGTATCGTCAGCTTCTCTGTGTCCTCCTCACAGCATACCTTCCATCTAGCTTTGTATCGTAAGTCTCTCTGTGTCTTTCCCACAGCTTACGTTCCATCTAGCTTTGTATCATCAGCCTCTCTGTGTCCTCCCCACAGCTTACCTTCCATCTAGCTTTGTATCGTCAGCCTCTCTGTGTCCTCCCCGCAGCTTACGTTCCATCTAGCTTTGTATCGTCAGCCTCTCTGTGTCCTTCCCACAGCTTACCTTACATCTAGCCGTGTATCGTCAGCCTCTCTGTTTCTTCCTCACAGATTACCTTCCATCTAGCTCTGTATCGTCAATCACTCTGGGTCAGCCTCACAGCTTATCTACTATCTAGCTTTGTATCGTCAGCCTCTCTGTGTCCTCCCCAAAGCTTACCTTCCATCTAGCTTTGTATCGTAAGTATCTCTGTATCTTCCCCACAGCTTACCTTCCATCTAGCTTTGTATCGTCAGCCTCTTTGTTTCCTGCCCACAGCTTACCTTCCTTATCGCACTGTTACATAATTCTCTCTGTGTCATCCCCAAATCGTACCTTCCATCTAGCTTTGTATCGTCAGCCTCTCTGTGTCCTCCCCACAGCTTACCTTCCATCTAGCTTTGTATCGTAAGTATCTCTGTATCTTCCCCACAGCTTACCTTCCATCTAGCTTTGTATCGTCAGCCTCTCTGTTTCCTCCCCACAGCTTACCTTCCTTATCGCTCTGTTACATAATTCTCTCTGTGTCGTCCCCAAATCTTACCTTCCATCTAGCTTTGTATCGTCAGCATCTCTGTGTCCTCCCCACAGCTTACCTTCCATATAGCTCTGTTACATAAGTCTCTCTGTGTCATCCCCACATCTTACCTTCCATCTAGCTTTGTACTCTCAGCCTCTCTGTGTCCTCCCCACAGCTTTGCTTCCATCTAGCGTTGTATCTTCAGCCTCTCTGTGTCCTCCCTCAGCTTACCTTCCATCTAGCGTTGTATCTTCAGCCTCTCTGTGTCCTCCGTCAGCTTTTCTTCCATCTATCTTTGTATCGTCAGCCTCTCTATGTCGTCACCACAGCTTACCTTCCATCTAGCTTTGTATCGTCCGCCTCTCTGTGTCCACACCACAGCTTATCTTCCATCTAGCTTTGTATCGTCAGCCTATCTTTGTCCTATCCACAGCTTACCTTCCATCTAGCTTTGTATCATCAGCCTCTCTGTGTCCACGCCACAGCTTTCCTTCCATCTAGTTCTGTATCGTCAGCTTCTCTGTGTCCTCCTCACAGCTTACCTTACATATATCTTTGTATCGTCAGCCTCTCTGTGTCCTCCAAACAGCTTACCTTCCATCTAGCTCTGTATCGTCAGCTTCCCTGTGTCCTCCTCACAGCTTACCTTTCTTTAGCTTTGTATCGTCAGTTTCCCTGTGACCTCCTCACAACTTACGTTCCAACTAGCTTTGTATCATCATCGTTTCTGTGTCCTCCTTACAGCTTACCTTCCAACCTACTTTGTATCGTCACACCCTCTATGTCCTCCCCACAGCTTACCTTCCATCTAGCTTTGTATAGTCAGCCTCTCTTTGTCCTCCTGACAGCTTACATTCCTTCTTGCTTTGCTTCGTCAGCCTGTCTATGTCCTCCCCACAGCTTACCTTCCATCTAGCTTTGTATCGTCAGCCTCTCTGTGTCCTCCTCACAGCGTACCTTCCATCTTGCTTTGTATCGTCAGCTTCTCTATGTCCTCCCCACAGCTTACCTTCCATCTAGCTTTGTATCGTCAGCCTCTCTGTGTCCTCCTCACAGCATACCTTCCATCTTGCTTTGTATCGTCAGACTCTCTGTGTCCTACCCGCAGCTTAACTTCCATCTTGATCTGTATCGTAAGTCTCTCTGTGTCTTCCCCACAGCTTACCTTCCATCTAGCTTTGCATCGTCAGCCTCTTTGTGACCTCCTCACAACTTATGTTTCATGTAGCTTTGTATCACCATCCTATCTGTGTCCTCGTTACAGCTGACCTTCCATCCTACTTTGTATCGTCAGCCTCTCTGTGTCCTCCCCACAGCTTCCCTTCCATCTAGCTTTGTATCGTCAGCCTCTCTGTGTCCTCCTCACAGCTTACCTTCCATCTAGCTTTGTATCGCCAGCTTCTCTGTGTCTTCCCCACAGCTTACCTTCCATCTAGCTTTCAATAGTCAGCCTCTCTGTGTCCTCCTCACAGCTTACCTTCCATCTATCTTTGTATCGTCAGCCTCTCTGTGTCCTCCCCGCAGCTTGCCTTCCATCTAGCTTTGTATCATCATCCTCTGTTTGTCCTCACCACAGCTTAACTCCCATCTAGCTTTGAAGAGTCAGCCACTCTTTGTCCTCCCAACAGCTTACCTTCCATCGAGCTATGTATCTTCAGCTTCTCTGTGTCCTCCTTTCACCTTACCATCCATCTTGCTTTGTATCGCCAGCTTCTTTCTGTCCTCCCCACAGCTTACCTTCAATCTAGCTTTCTATCGTCCGCCTCTCTGTGTTCTCACCACAGCTTACCTTCCATCTAGCCTTGTATCGTCAGCCTCTCTGTGTCCTCCTCACAGCATACCTTCCAGCTAGCTTTGTATCGTCAGCCTCTCTGTGTCCTGCCCACAGCTTACCTTCCATCAAGCTTTGTATCATCAGCCTCTCTGTGTCCTCCCCACAGCTTACCTTCAATCTAGCTTTGTATTGTCCGCCTCTCTGTGTCCTCCCCACAGCTTACCTTACATCTAGCTCTGTATGGTAAGTCTCTCTGTGTCCTCCCCACAGCTTACCTTCCATCAAGCTCTGTATCGTCAGCTTCTGTGTGTCATTCCTCACAGCTTACCTTCCATCTAGCTTTGTATCGTCAGCTTCTCTGTGTCCTCCTCACAGCTTTCCTTCCATCTAACTTTGTATCGTCAGCTTCTCTGTGTCCTCCTCACAGATTCCCATCCATCGAGCTATGTATCTTCAGGCTCTCTGTGTCCTCCTTTTGTCCTCCCCACAGATTCCCATCCATCGAGCTATGTATCTTCAGGCTGTCTGTGTCCTCCTTTCACCTTACGTTCCATCTTGCTTTGTATCGTCAGCCTCTCTGTGTCCTCCCAACAGCTTACCTTCCTTCTAGCTCTGTTTCGTTAGCCTCTCTGTGTCCTCCCCACAGCTTACCTTCCATCTAGCTCTGTATCGTCAGCCTCTCTGTGTCCTCCCCAAAGCTTACATTCCATCCAGCTTTGTATCGTCAGCCTCTCTATGTCGTCACCACAGCTTACCTTCCATCTAGCTTTGTATCGTCACCCTCTCTTTGTCCTATCCACAGCTTACCTTCCATCTAGCTGTGTATCGTCAGTCTCTCTGTGTCCTGCCCACAGCTTACCTTCCATCAAGCTTTGTATCATCAGCCTCTCTGTGTACTCCCCACAGCTTACCTTCAATCTAGCTTTGTATCGTCCGCCACTCTGTGTCCTCCCCACAGCTTACCTTACATCAAGGTCTGTATCATCAGCTTCTCTGTGTCATTCCTCACAGCTTACCTTCCATCTAGCTTTGTATCGTCAGCTTCTCTGTGTCCTCCTCACAGCTTACCTTCCATCTAACTTTGTATCTTCAGCTTCTCTGTGTCCTCCTCACAGCATACCTTCCATCAAGCTTTGTATCGTAAGTCTCTCTGTGTCTTTCCCACAGCTTACCTTCCATCTAGCTTTGTATCGTCAGCCTCTCTGTGTCCTTCCCACAGCTTACCTTACATCTAGCCGTGTATCGTCAGCCTCTCTGTGTCCTCCCCGCAGCTTACGTTCCATCTAGCTTTGTATCGTCAGCCTCTCTGTGTCCTTCCCACAGCTTACCTTACATCTAGCCGTGTATCGTCAGCCTCTCTGTTTCTTCCCCACAGATTACCTTCCATCTAGCTCTGTATCGTCAATCACTCTGGGTCAGCCTCACAGCTTATCTACTATCTAGCTTTGTATCGTCAGCCTCTCTGTGTCCTCCCCAAAGCTTACCTTCCATCTAGCTTTGTATCGTAAGTACCTCTGTATCTTCCCCACAGCTTACCTTCCATCTAGCTTTGTATCGTCAGCCTCTCTGTTTCCTGCCCACAGCTTACCTTCCTGATCGCTCTGTTACATAATTCTCTCTGTGTCGTCCCCAAATCGTACCTTCCATCTAGCTTTGTATCGTCAGCATCTCTGTGTCCTCCCCACAGCTTACCTTCCATATAGCTCTGTTACATAATTCTCTCTGTGTCATCCCCACATCTTACCTTCCATCAAGCTTTGTACTCAGCCTCTCTGTGTCCTCCCCACAGCTTTCCTTCCATCTAGCGTTGTATCTTCAGCCTCTCTGTGTCCTCCCTCAGCTTACCTTCCATCTAGCATTGTATCTTCAGCCTCTCTGTGTCCTCCCTCAGCATTCCTTCCATCTATCTTTGTATCGTCAGCCTCTCTATGTCGTCACCACAGCTTACCTTCCATCTGGCTTTGTATCGTCAGCCTATCTTTGTCCTATCCACAGCTTACCTTCCATCTAGCTTTGTATCGTCAGCCTCTCTGTGTCCACGCCACAGCTTTCCTTCCATCTAGTTCTGTATCGTCAGCTTCTCTGTGTCCTCCTCACAGCTTACCTTACATATATCTTTGTGTCGTCAGCCTCTCTGTGTCCTCCAAACAGCTTACCTTCCATCTAGCTCTGTATCGTCAGCTTCTCTGTGTCCTCCTCACAGCTTACCTTTCTTTAGCTTTGTATCGTCAGCCTCTCTGTGACCTCCTCACAACTTACGTTCCAACTAGCTTTGTATCATCATCCTTTCTGTGTCCTCCTTACAGATTACCTTCCAACCTACTTTGTATCGTCACCCTCTCTGTGTCCTCCCCACAGCTTACCTTCCATCTAGCTTTGTATAGTCAGCCTCTCTGTGTCCTCCTGACAGCTTACATTCCTTCTTGCTTTGCTTCGTCAGCCTCTCTATGTCCTCCCCACAGCTTACCTTCCATCTAGCTTTGTATCGTCAGCCTCTCTGTGTCCTCCTCACAGCGTACCTTCCATCTTGCTTTGTATCGTCAGCCTCTCTATGTCCTCCCCACAGCTTACCTTCCATCTAGCTTTGTATCGTCAGCCTATCTTTGTCCTATCCACAGCTTACCTTCCATCTAGCTTTGTATCGTCAGCCTCTCTGTGTCCACGCCACAGCTTTCCTTCCATCTAGTTCTGTATCGTCAGCTTCTCTGTGTCCTCCTCACAGCTTACCTTACATATATCTTTGTATCGTCAGCCTCTCTGTGTCCTCCAAACAGCTTACCTTCCATCTAGCTCTGTATCGTCAGCTTCTCTGTGTCCTCCTCACAGCTTACCTTTCTTTAGCTTTGTATCGTCAGCCTCTCTGTGACCTCCTCACAACTTACGTTCCAACTAGCTTTGTATCATCATCGTTTCTGTGTCCTCCTTACAGATTACCTTCCAACCTACTTTGTATCGTCACCCTCTCTATGTCCTCCCCACAGCTTACCTTCCATCTAGCTTTGTATAGTCAGCCTCTCTGTGTCCTCCTGACAGCTTACATTCCTTCTTGCTTTGCTTCGTCAGCCTCTCTATGTCCTCCCCACAGCTTACCTTCCATCTAGCTTTGTATCGTCAGCCTCTCTGTGTCCTCCTCACAGAATACCTTCCATCTTGCTTTGTATCGTCAGACTCTCTGTGTCCTCCCCGCAGCTTAACTTCCCTCTTGATCTGTATCGTAAGTCTCTCTGTGTCTTCCCCACAGCTTACCTTCCATCTAGCTTTGCATCGTCAGCCTCTTTGTGACCTCCTCACAACTTATGTTTCATCTAGCTTTGTATCACCATCCTATCTGTGTCCTCGTTACAGCTTACCTTCCATCCTACTTTGTATCGTCAGCCTCTCTGTGTCCTCCCCACAGCTTACCTTCCATCTTGCTTTGTATCGTCAGCTTCTCTGTGTCCTCCCCACAGCTTACCTTCCATCTAGCTTTCAATAGTCAGCCTCTCTGTGTCCTCCTCACAGCTTACCTTCCATCTATCTTTGTATCGTCAGCCTCTCTGTGACCTCCCCGCAGCTTGCCTTCCATCTATCTTTGTATCGTCAGCCTCTCTGTGACCTCCCCGCAGCTTGCCTTCCATCTAGCTTTGTATCATCAGCCTCTCTATGTCCTCCCCACAGCTTACCTTCCATCTAGCTTTGTATAGTCAGCCTCTCTGTGTCCTCCTGACAGCTTACATTCCTTCTTGCTTTGCTTCGTCAGCCTCTCTATGTCCTCCCCACAGCTTACCTTCCATCTAGCTTTGTATCGTCAGCCTCTCTGTGTCCTCCTCACAGCGTACCTTCCATCTTGCTTTGTATCGTCAGCCTCTCTATGTCCTCCCCACAGCTTACCTTCCATCTAGCTTTGTATCGTCAGCCTATCTTTGTCCTATCCACAGCTTACCTTCCATCTAGCTTCGTATCGTCAGCCTCTCTGTGTCCACGCCACAGCTTTCCTTCGATCTAGTTCTGTATCGTCAGCTTCTCTGTGTCCTCCTCACAGCTTCCCTTACATATATCTTTGTATCGTCAGCCTCTCTTATCCTCCAAACAGCTTACCTTCCATCTAGCTTTGTATCGTCAGACTCTCTGTGTCCTCCCCGCAGCTTAACTTCCATCTTGATCTGTATCGTAAGTCTCTCTGTGTCTTCCCCACAGCTTACCTTCCATCTAGCTTTGCATCGTCAGCCTCTTTGTGACCTCCTCACAACTTATGTTTCATCTAGCTTTGTATCACCATCCTATCTGTGTCCTCGTTACAGCTTACCTTCCATTCTACTTTGTATCATCAGCCTCTCTGTGTCCTCCCCACAGCTTACCTTCCATCGAGCTTTGTATCGTCAGCCTCTCTGTGTCCTCCTCACAGCGTACCTTCCATCTAGCTTTGTATCGTCAGCTTCTCTGTGTCCTCCTCACAGCTTACCTTCCATCTAACTTTGTATCGTCAGCATCTCTGTGTCCTCCCCACAGCTTACCTTCCATATAGCTCTGTTACATAAGTCTCTCTGTGTCATCCCCACATCTTACCTTCCATCTAGCTTTGTACTCAGCCTCTCTGTGTCCTCCCCACAGCTTTCCTTCCATCTAGCGTTGTATCTTCAGCCTCTCTGTGTCCTCCCTCAGCTTACCTTCCATCTAGCATTGTATCTTCAGCCTCTCTGTGTCCTCCCTCAGCATTCCTTCCATCTATCTTTGTATCGTCAGCCTCTCTATGTCGTCACCACAGCTTACCTTCCATCTGGCTTTGTATCGTCAGCCTATCTTTGTCCTATCCACAGCTTACCTTCCATCTAGCTTTGTATCGTCAGCCTCTCTGTGTCCACGCCACAGCTTTCCTTCCATCTAGTTCTGTATCGTCAGCTTCTCTGTGTCCTCCTCAAAGCTTACCTTACATATATCTTTGTATCGTCAGCCTCTCTGTGTCCTCCAAACAGCTTACCTTCCATCTAGCTCTGTATCGTTAGCTTCTCTGTGTCCTCCTCACAGCTTACCTTTCTTTAGCTTTGTATCGTCAGCCTCTCTGTGACCTCCTCACAACTTACATTCCAACTAGCTTTGTATCATCATCCTTTCTGTGTCCTCCTTACAGATTACCTTCCAACCTACTTTGTATCGTCACCCTCTCTGTGTCCTCCCCACAGCTTACCTTCCATCTAGCTTTGTATAGTCAGCCTCTCTGTGTCCTCCTGACAGCTTACATTCCTTCTTGCTTTGCTTCGTCAGCCTCTCTATGTCCTCCCCACAGCTTACCTTCCATCTAGCTTTGTATCGTCAGCCTCTCTATGTCCTCCCCACAGCTTACCTTCCATCTAGCTTTGTATCATCAGCCTATCTTTGTCCTATCCACAGCTTACCTTCCATCTAGCTTTGTATCGTCAGCCTCTCTGTGTCCACGCCACAGCTTTCCTTCCATCTAGTTCTGTATCGTCAGCTTCTCTGTGTCCTCCTCACAGCTTACCTTACATATATCTTTGTATCGTCAGCCTCTCTGTGTCCTCCAAACAGCTTACCTTCCATCTAGCTCTGTATCGTCAGCTTCTCTGTGTCCTCCTCACAGCTTACCTTTCTTTAGCTTTGTATCGTCAGCCTCTCTGTGACCTCCTCACAACTTACGTTCCAACTAGCTTTGTATCATCATCGTTTCTGTGTCCTCCTTACAGATTACCTTCCAACCTACTTTGTATCATCACCCTCTCTGTGTCCTCCCCACAGCTTACCTTCCATCTAGCTTTGTATAGTCAGCCTCTCTGTGTCCTCCTGACAGCTTACATTCCTTCTTGCTTTGCTTCGTCAGCCTCTCTATGTCCTCCCCACAGCTTACCTTCCATCTAGCTTTGTATCGTCAGCCTCTCTGTGTCCTCCTCACAGCGTACCTTCCATCTTGCTTTGTATCGTCAGCCTCTCTATGTCCTCCCCACAGCTTACCTTCCATCTAGCTTTGTATCGTCAGCCTATCTTTGTCCTATCCACAGCTTACCTTCCATCTAGCTTCGTATCGTCAGCCTCTCTGTGTCCACGCCACAGCTTTCCTTCCATCTAGTTCTGTATCGTCAGCTTCTCTGTGTCCTCCTCACAGCTTACCTTACATATATCTTTGTATCGTCAGCCTCTTTTATCCTCCAAACAGCTTACCTTCCATCTAGCTTTGTATCGTCAGACTTTCTGTGTCCTCCCCGCAGCTTAACTTCCATCTTGATCTGTATCGTAAGTCTCTCTGTGTCTTCCCCACAGCTTACCTTCCATCTAGCTTTGCATCGTCAGCCTCTTTGTGACCTCCTCACAACTTATGTTTCATCTAGCTTTGTATCACCATCCTATCTGTGTCCTCGTTACAGCTTACCTTCCATTCTACTTTGTATCGTCAGCCTCTCTGTGTCCTCCCCACAGCTTACCTTCCATCGAGCTTTGTATCGTCAGCCTCTCTGTGTCCTCCTCACAGCGTACCTTCCATCTACCTTTGTATCGTCAGCCTCTCTGTGTCCTCCTCACAGCTTACCTTCCATCTAGCTTTGTATCGTCAGCCTCTCTGTGTCCTCCTCACAGCGTACCTTCCATCTTGCTTTGTATCGTCAGCCTCTCTATGTCGTCACCACAGCTTACCTTCCATCTGGCTTTGTATCGTCAGCCTATCTTTGTCCTATCCACAGCTTACCTTCCATCTAGCTTTGTATCGTCAGCCTCTCTGTGTCCACGCCACAGCTTTCCTTCCATCTAGTTCTGTATCGTCAGCTTCTCTGTGTCCTCCTCAAAGCTTACCTTACATATATCTTTGTATCGTCAGCCTCTCTGTGTCCTCCAAACAGCTTACCTTCCATCTAGCTCTGTATCGTTAGCTTCTCTGTGTCCTCCTCACAGCTTACCTTTCTTTAGCTTTGTATCGTCAGCCTCTCTGTGACCTCCTCACAACTTACGTTCCAACTAGCTTTGTATCATCATCCTTTCTGTGTCCTCCTTACAGATTACCTTCCAACCTACTTTGTATCGTCACCCTCTCTGTGTCCTCCCCACAGCTTACCTTCCATCTAGCTTTGTATAGTCAGCCTCTCTGTGTCCTCCTGACAGCTTACATTCCTTCTTGCTTTGCTTCGTCAGCCTCTCTATGTCCTCCCCACAGCTTACCTTCCATCTAGCTTTGTATCGTCAGCCTCTCTGTGTCCTCCTCACAGCGTACCTTCCATCTTGCTTTGTATCGTCAGCCTCTCTTGTCCTCCCCACAGCTTACCTTCCATCTAGCTTTGTATCGTCAGCCTATCTTTGTCCTATCCACAGCTTACCTTCCATCTAGCTTTGTATCGTCAGCCTCTCTGTGTCCACGCCACAGCTTTCCTTCCATCTAGTTCTGTATCGTCAGCTTCTCTGTGTCCTCCTCACAGCTTACCTTACATATATCTTTGTATCGTCAGCCTCTCTGTGTCCTCCAAACAGCTTACCTTCCATCTAGCTTTGTATCGTCAGCTTCTCTGTGTCCTCCTCACAGCTTACCTTTCTTTAGCTTTGTATCGTCAGCCTCTCTGTGACCTCCTCACAACTTACGTTCCAACTAGCTTTGTATCATCATCCTTTCTGTGTCCTCCTTACAGATTACCTTCCAACCTACTTTGTATCGTCACCCTCTCTGTGTCCTCCCCACAGCTTACCTTCCATCTAGCTTTGTATAGTCAGCCTCTCTGTGTCCTCCTGACAGCTTACATTCCTTCTTGCTTTGCTTCGTCAGCCTCTCTATGTCCTCCCCACAGCTTACCTTCCATCTAGCTTTGTATCGTCAGCCTCTCTGTGTCCTCCTCACAGCGTACCTTCCATCTTGCTTTGTATCGTCAGCCTCTCTATGTCCTCCCCACAGCTTACCTTCCATCTAGCTTTGTATCGTCAGCCTATCTTTGTCCTATCCACAGCTTACCTTCCATCTAGCTTCGTATCGTCAGCCTCTCTGTGTCCACGCCACAGCTTTCCTTCCATCTAGTTCTGTATCGTCAGCTTCTCTGTGTCCTCCTCACAGCTTACCTTACATATATCTTTGTATCGTCAGCCTCTTTTATCCTCCAAACAGCTTACCTTCCATCTAGCTTTGTATCGTCAGACTTTCTGTGTCCTCCCCGCAGCTTAACTTCCATCTTGATCTGTATCGTAAGTCTCTCTGTGTCTTCCCCACAGCTTACCTTCCATCTAGCTTTGCATCGTCAGCCTCTTTGTGACCTCCTCACAACTTATGTTTCATCTAGCTTTGTATCACCATCCTATCTGTGTCCTCGTTACAGCTTACCTTCCATTCTACTTTGTATCATCAGCCTCTCTGTGTCCTCCCCACAGCTTACCTTCCATCGAGCTTTGTATCGTCAGCCTCTCTGTGTCCTCCTCACAGCGTACCTTCCATCTACCTTTGTATCGTCAGCCTCTCTGTGTCCTCCTCACAGCTTACCTTCCATCTAGCTTTGTATCGTCAGCCTCTCTGTGTCCTCCTCACAGCGTACCTTCCATCTTGCTTTGTATCGTCAGCCTCTCTATGTCCTCCCCACAGCTTACCTTCCATCTAGCTTTGTATCGTCAGCCTATCTTTGTCCTATCCAAAGCTTACCTTCCATCTAGCTTTGTATCGTCAGCCTCTCTGTGTCCTCCTCACAGCCTACCTTCCATCTTGCTTTGTATCGTCAGCCTCTCTATGTCCTCCCCACAGCTTACCTTCCATCTAGCTTTGTATCGTCAGCCTATCTTTGTCCTATCCACAGCTTACCTTCCATCCAGCTTTGTATCGTCAGCATCTCTGTTTCCATGCCACAGCTTTCCTTCCATCTAGTTCTGTATCGTCAGCTTCTCTGTGTCCTCCTCACAGCTTACCTTACATATATCTTTGTATCGTCAGCCTCTCTGTGTCCTCCAAACAGCTTACCTTCCATCTAGCTCTGTATCGTTAGCTTCTCTGTGTCCTCCTCACAGCTTACCTTTCTTTAGCTTTGTATCGTCAGCCTCTCTGTGACCTCCTCACAACTTACGTTCCAACTAGCTTTGTATCATCATCCTTTCTGTGTCCTCCTTACAGATTACCTTCCAACCTACTTTGTATCGTCACCCTCTCTGTGTCCTCCCCACAGCTTACCTTCCATCTAGCTTTGTATAGTCAGCCTCTCTGTGTCCTCCTGACAGCTTACATTCCTTCTTGCTTTGCTTCGTCAGCCTCTCTATGTCCTCCCCACAGCTTACCTTCCATCTAGCTTTGTATCGTCAGCCTCTCTGTGTCCTCCGCACAGCGTACCTTCCATCTTGCTTTGTATCGTCAGCCTCTCTATGTCCTCCCCACAGCTTACCTTCCATCTAGCTTTGTATCGTCAGCCTATCTTTGTCCTATCCACAGCTTACCTTCCATCTAGCTTTGTATCGTCAGCCTCTCTGTGTCCACGCCACAGCTTTCCTTCCATCTAGTTCTGTATCGTCAGCTTCTCTGTGTCCTCCTCACAGCTTACCTTACATATATCTTTGTATCGTCAGCCTCTCTGTGTCCTCCAAACAGCTTACCTTCCATCTAGCTCTGTATCGTCAGCTTCTCTGTGTCCTCCTCACAGCTTACCTTTCTTTAGCTTTGTATCGTCAGCCTCTCTGTGACCTCCTCACAACTTACGTTCCAACTAGCTTTGTATCATCATCCTTTCTGTGTCCTCCTTACAGATTACCTTCCAACCTACTTTGTATCGTCACCCTCTCTGTGTCCTCACCACAGCTTACCTTCCATCTAGCTTTGTATAGTCAGCCTCTCTGTGTCCTCCTGACAGCTTACATTCCTTCTTGCTTTGCTTCGTCAGCCTCTCTATGTCCTCCCCACAGCTTACCTTCCATCTAGCTTTGTATCGTCAGCCTCTCTGTGTCCTCCTCACAGCGTACCTTCCATCTTGCTTTGTATCGTCAGCCTCTCTATGTCCTCCCCACAGGTTACCTTCCATCTAGCTTTGTATCGTCAGCCTATCTTTGTCCTATCCACAGCTTACCTTCCATCTAGCTTCGTATCGTCAGCCTCTCTGTGTCCACGCCACAGCTTTCCTTCCATCTAGTTCTGTATCGTCAGCTTCTCTGTGTCCTCCTCACAGCTTACCTTACATATATCTTTGTATCGTCAGCCTCTTTTATCCTCCAAACAGCTTACCTTCCATCTAGCTTTGTATCGTCAGACTTTCTGTGTCCTCCCCGCAGCTTAACTTCCATCTTGATCTGTATCGTAAGTCTCTCTGTGTCTTCCCCACAGCTTACCTTCCATCTAGCTTTGCATCGTCAGCCTCTTTGTGACCTCCTCACAACTTATGTTTCATCTAGCTTTGTATCACCATCCTATCTGTGTCCTCGTTACAGCTTACCTTCCATTCTACTTTGTATCGTCAGCCTCTCTGTGTCCTCCCCACAGCTTACCTTCCATCGAGCTTTGTATCGTCAGCCTCTCTGTGTCCTCCTCACAGCGTACCTTCCATCTACCTTTGTATCGTCAGCCTCTCTGTGTCCTCCTCACAGCTTACCTTCCATCTAGCTTTGTATCGTCAGCCTCTCTGTGTCCTCCTCACAGCGTACCTTCCATCTTGCTTTGTATCGTCAGCCTCTCTATGTCCTCCCCACAGCTTACCTTCCATCTAGCTTTGTATCGTCAGCCTATCTTTGTCCTATCCACAGCTTACCTTCCATCTAGCTTTGTATCGTCAGCCTCTCTGTGTCCTCCTCACAGCCTACCTTCCATCTTGCTTTGTATCGTCAGCCTCTCTATGTCCTCCCCACAGCTTACCTTCCATCTAGCTTTGTATCGTCAGCCTATCTTTGTCCTATCCACAGCTTACCTTCCATCCAGCTTTGTATCGTCAGCATCTCTGTGTCCATGCCACAGCTTTCCTTCCATCTAGTTCTGTATCGTCAGCTTCTCTGTGTCCTCCTCACAGCTTACCTTACATATATCTTTGTATCGTCAGCCTCTTTTATCCTCCAAACAGCTTACCTTCCATCTAGCTTTGTATCGTCAGACTTTCTGTGTCCTCCCCGCAGCTTAACTTCCATCTTGATCTGTATCGTAAGTCTCTCTGTGTCTTCCCCACAGCTTACCTTCCATCTAGCTTTGCATCGTCAGCCTCTTTGTGACCTCCTCACAACTTATGTTTCATCTAGCTTTGTATCACCATCCTATCTGTGTCCTCGTTACAGCTTACCTTCCATTATACTTTGTATCGTCAGCCTCTCTGTGTCCTCCCCACAGCTTACCTTCCATCGAGCTTTGTATCGTCAGCCTCTCTGTGTCCTCCTCACAGCGTACCTTCCATCTACCTTTGTATCGTCAGCCTCTCTGTGTCCTCCTCACAGCTTACCTTCCATCTAGCTTTGTATCGTCAGCCTCTCTGTGTCCTCCTCACAGCGTACCTTCCATCTTGCTTTGTATCGTCAGCCTCTCTATGTCCTCCCCACAGCTTACCTTCCATCTAGCTTTGTATCGTCAGCCTATCTTTGTCCTATCCACAGCTTACCTTCCATCTAGCTTTGTATCGTCAGCCTCTCTGTGTCCTCCTCACAGCCTACCTTCCATCTTGCTTTGTATCGTCAGCCTCTCTATGTCCTCCCCACAGCTTACCTTCCATCTAGCTTTGTATCGTCAGCCTATCTTTGTCCTATCCACAGCTTACCTTCCATCCAGCTTTGTATCGTCAGCATCTCTGTGTCCATGCCACAGCTTTCCTTCCATCTAGTTCTGTATCGTCAGCTTCTCTGTGTCCTCCTCACAGCTTACCTTACATATATCTTTGTATCGTCAGCCTCTTTGTGTCCTCCAAACAGCTTACCTTCCATCTAGCTTTGTATCGTCAGACTCTCTGTGTCCTCCCCGCAGCTTAACTTCCATCTTGATCTGTATCGTAAGTCTCTCTGTATCTTCCCCACAGCTTACCTTCCATCTAGCTTTGCATCGTCAGCCTCTTTGTGACCTCCTCACAACTTATGTTTCATCTAGCTTTGTATCACCATCCTATCTGTGTCCTCGTTACAGCTTACCTTCCATTCTACTTTGTATCATCAGCCTCTCTGTGTCCTCCCCACAGCTTACCTTCCATCGAGCTTTGTATCGTCAGCCTCTCTGTGTCCTCCTCACAGCGTACCTTCCATCTACCTTTGTATCGTCAGCCTCTCTGTGTCCTCCTCACAGCTTACCTTCCATCTATCTTTGTATCGTCAGCCTCTCTGTGTCCTCCCCACAGCTTACCTTCCATCTAACTTTGTATCGTCAGCCTCTCTGTGTCCTCCTCACAGCGTACCTTCCCTCTAGCTTTGTATCATCAGACTCTCTGCCTGCTCCTCACAGCTTACCTTCCATCTATCTTTGTATCATCAGCCTCTCTGTGTCCTCCCCACAGCTTACCTTCCATCTAGCTCTGTATCGTAAGTCTCTCTGTTTATTCCCCACAGCTTCCCTTCCATCTAGCTTTGTATCGTCAGCCTCTCTATATCCTCCCCACAGCTTACCTTCCATCTAGCTTTGTATCGTCAGCTTCTCTGTGTCCTCCTCACAGCTTACATTGCATCTACCTTTGTATCGTCAGCATCTCTGAGTCCTCCTCGCAGCTTGCCTTCCATCTAGCTTTCTATCGTCAGCCTCTGTGTGTCCTCACCACAGCTTACCTTCCATCTAGTCTTGTATCGTCAGCTTCTCAGTGTCCTCCCCACAGCTTACCTTCCATCTAGCTTTGTATCGTCAGCTTCTCTGTGTCCTCCCCACAGCTTACCTTCCATCTAGCTTTCAATAGTCAGCCTCTCTGTGTCCTCCTCCCAGCTTACCTTCCATCTATCTTTGTATCGTCAGCCTCTCTGTGTCCTCCCCGCAGCTTGCCTTCCATCTAGCTTTGTTTCATCATCCTCTCTGTGTCCTCACCACAGCTTAACTTCCATCTAGCTTTGAATAGTCAGCCACTCTTTGTCCTCCCAACAGCTTACCTTCCATCTAGCTATGTATCTTCAGCTTCTCTGTGTCCTCCTTTCACCTTACCTTCCATCTTGCTTTGTATTGCCAGCTTCTTTCTGTTCTCCCCACAGCTTGCCTTCAATCTCGCTTTGTATCATCCGCCTCTCTGTGTCCTCACCACAGCTTACCTTCCATCAAGGTTTGTATCATCAGCCTCTCTGTGTCCTCCCTACAGCTTACCTTACATCTAGCTCTGTATGGTAAGTCTCTCTCTTCCTCCCCACAGCTTACATTCCATCAAGCTCTGTATCGTCAGCTTCTCTGTGTCATTCCTCACTGCTTACCTTCCATCTAGCTTTGTATCGTCAGCTTCTCTGTGTCATCCTCACAGCTTACCTTCCATCTAACTTTGTATCGTCAGCTTCTCTGTGTCCTCCTCACAGCTTACCTTCCATCTAGCTTTGTATCGTAAGTCTCTCTGTGTCTTTCCCACAGCTTACGTTCCATCTAGCTTTGTATCATCAGCCTCTCTGTGTCCTCCCCACAGCTTACCTTCCATTATACTTTGTATCGTCAGCCTCTCTGTGTCCTCCCCACAGCTTACCTTCCTTCGAGCTTGTATCGTCAGCCTCTCTGTGTCCTCCTCACAGCGTACCTTCCATCTACCTTTGTATCGTCAGCCTCTCTGTGTCCTCCTCACAGCTTACCTTCCATCTAGCTTTGTATCGTCAGCCTCTCTGTGTCCTCCTCACAGCGTACCTTCCATCTTGCTTTGTATCGTCAGCCTCTCTATGTCCTCCCCACAGCTTACCTTCCATCTAGCTTTGTATCGTCAGCCTATCTTTGTCCTATCCACAGCTTACCTTCCATCTAGCTTTGTATCGTCAGCCTCTCTGTGTCCTCCTCACAGCCTACCTTCCATCTTGCTTTGTATCGTCAGCCTCTCTATGTCCTCCCACAGCTTACCTTCCATCTAGCTTTGTATCGTCAGCCTATCTTTGTCCTATCCACAGCTTACCTTCCATCCAGCTTTGTATCGTCAGGCTCTCTGTCTCCTCCTTTTGTCCTCCCCACAGATTCCCATCCATCGAGCTATGTATCGTCAGCCTCTCTGTGTCCTCCCAACAGCTTACCTTCCTTCTAGCTCTGTTTCGTTAGCCTCTCTGTGTCCTCCCCACAGCTTACCTTCCATCTAGCTCTGTATCGTCAGCCTCTCTGTGTCCTCCCCAAAGCTTACATTCCATCTAGCTTTGTATCGTCAGCCTCTCTATGTCGTCACCACAGCTTACCTTCCATCTAGCTTTGTATCGTCACCCTCTCTTTGTCCTATCCACAGCTTACCTTCCATCTAGCTGTGTATCGTCAGCCTCTCTGTGTCCTGCCCACAGCTTACCTTCCATCAAGCTTTGTATCATCAGCCTCTCTGTGTACTACCCACAGCTTACCTTCAATCTAGCTTTGTATCGTCCGCCTCTCTGTGTCCTCCCCACAGCTTACCTTACATCAAGCTCTGTATCATCAGCTTCTCTGTGTCATTCCTCACAGCTTACCTTCCATCTAGCTTTGTATCGTCAGCTTCTCTGTGTCCTCCTCACAGCTTACCTTCCATCTAACTTTGTATCTTCAGCTTCTCTGTGTCCTCCTCACAGCATACCTTCCATCAAGCTTTGTATCGTAAGTCTCTCTGTGTCTTTCCCACAGCTTACCTTCCATCTAGCTTTGTATCGTCAGCCTCTCTGTGTCCTCCCCGCAGCTTACGTTCCATCTAGCTTTGTATCATCAGCCTCTCTGTGTCCTTCTCACAGCTTACCTTCCATCTAGCTGTGTATCGTCAGCCTCTCTGTTTCTTCCCCACAGATTACCTTTCATCTAGCTCTGTATCGTCAATCACTCTGGGTCAGCCTCACAGCTTATCTACCATCTAGCTTTGTATCATCAGCCTCCCTGTGTCCTCCTCAAAGTTTAACTTCCATCTAGCTTTGTATCGTCAGCATCGCTGTGTCCTCACAGCTTACCTTCCATCTAGCTTTGTATCGTCAGCTTCTATGTGTCCTCCTCACAGCTTACCTTCCATCTAGGTTTGTATCATCAGCATCTCTGTGTCCTCCCCACAGCTTACCTTCCATCTAGCTCTGTATTGTAAGTCTCTCTGTATATTCCCCACAGCTTACCTTCCATCTAGCTTTGTATCGTCAGCCTTTCTGTGTCCACCCCACAGCTTACCTTCCATCTAGCTATATATCGTCAGCTTCACTGTGTCCTCCTCACAGCGTACCTTCCATCTAGCTTTGTATCGTCAGCCTCTCTGAGTAATCCTCACAGATTACCTTCCATCAAGCTTTGTATCGTCAGCCTATCTGTGTCAGCCTCACAGCTAACCTTCCATCTTGCTTTGTATCGTCAGCTTCTCTGTGTCCTCCCCACAGCTTACCTTCCATCTAGCTTTCAATAGTCAGCCTCTCTGTGTCCTCCCCACAGCTTACCTTCCATCTTGCTTTGTATTGTCAGCCTCTCTGTGACCTCCCCGCAGCTTGCCTTCCATCTAGCTTTGTATCATCAGCCTCTCTGTGTCCTCAACACAGCTTAACTTCCATCTAGCTTTGAATAGTCAGCCACTCTTTGTCCTCCTCACAGCTTACCTTCCATCGAGCTATGTATCTTCAGCCTCTCTGTGTCCTCCTTTCACCTTACCTTCCATCTTGCTTTCTATCGCCAGCCTCTTTCTGTCCTCCCCACAGCTTAGCTTCAATCTAGCTTTGCATAATCCGCCTCTCTGTGTCCTCACCACAGCTTACCTTCCATCTAGCTTTATATCGTCAGCCTCTCTGTGTCCTCCTCACAGCTTACCTTCCATCTCGCTCTGTATCGTCAGCCTCTCTGTGTCCTCCCCACCGCTTACCTTCCATCTAGCTTTGTATCGTCAGCGTCTCTATGTCCTCCCAACAGCTTCACTTCCGCATAGCTCTGTATCGTACGTCTCTCTGTGTCTTCCCCACAGCTTACCTTCCATCTAGCTTTGTATCGTACGTCTCTCTGTGTCTTCCCCACAGCTTACCTTCCATCTTGCTTTGTATCGTCAGCCTCTCTGTGACCTCCCCGCAGCTTGCCTTCCATCTAGCTTTGTATCATCAGCCTCTCTGTGTCCTCACCACAGCTTAACTTCCATCTAGCTTTGAATAGTCAGCCACTCTTTGTCCTCCTCACAGCTTACCTTCCATCGAGCTATGTATCTTCAGCCTCTCTGTGTCCTCCTTTCACCTTACCTTCCATCTTGCTTTCTATCGCCAGCCTCTTTCTGTCCTCCCCACAGCTTAGCTTCAATCTAGCTTTGCATAATCCGCCTCTCTGTGTCCTCACCACAGCTTACCTTCCATCTAGCTTTGTATCGTCAGCCTCTCTGTGTTCTGCTCACAGCTTACCTTCCATCTAGCTCTGTATCGTCAGCCTCTCTGTGTCCTCCCCACCGCTTACCTTCCATCTAGCTTTCTATCGTCAGCGTCTCTATGTCCTCCCAACAGCTTCACTTCCGCATAGCTCTGTATCGTACGTCTCTCTGTGTCTTCCCCACAGCTTACCTTCCATCTAGCTTTGTATCGTATGTCTCTCTGTGTCTTCCCCACAGCTTACCTTCCATCTAGCTTTGTATCGTCAGCCTCTCTGTTTCCTCCCCACAGCTTACCTTCCACCTGGCTTTGTATCGTTAGCCTCTCTGTGTCCTCCCCACAGCTTAGCTTCCATCTAGCTCTGTATTGTAACTATCTCTGTATCTTCCCCACAGCTTACCTTCCATCTAGCTTTGTATCGTCAGCCTCTCTGTTTCCTCCCCACAGCTTACCTTCATTATCGCTCTGTTACATAATTCTTTCTGTGTCTTCCCCACATCTTACCTTCCATCTAGCTTTGTACTGTCAGCCTCTCTGTGTCCTCCTCACAGCTTTCCTTCCATCTATCTTTGTATCATCAGCCTCTCTGTTTCCTCCCTCAGCTTACCTTCCATCTAGCGTTGTATCATCAGCATCTCTGTGTCCTCCCCACAGCTTACCTTCCATCTAGCTTTGTATCGAAAGCTTCTCTGTGTCCTCCCCACAGCTCAGCTTCCATCTAGCTTTGAATAGTCAGCCTCACTGTGTCAGCCTCACAGCTTGCCTTCCATCTAGCTTTGTATTGTCAGTCTCTCTCTGTCTTCCCCACAGCTTACCTTCCATCTAGCTTTGTATCGTCAGCCTCTCTGTGTCCTCCTCACAGCGTACCTTCCATCTTGCTTTGTATCGTCAGCCTCTCTATGTCCTCCCCACAGCTTACCTTCCATCTAGCTTTGTATCGTCAGCCTATCTTTGTCCTATCCACAGCTTACCTTCCATCTAGCTTTGTATCGTCAGCCTCTCTGTGTCCTCCTCACAGCCTACCTTCCATCTTGCTTTGTATCGTCAGCCTCTCTATGTCCTCCCCACAGCTTACCTTCCATCTAGCTTTGTATCGTCAGCCTATCTTTGTCCTATCCACAGCTTACCTTCCATCCAGCTTTGTATCGTCAGCATCTCTGTGTCCATGCCACAGCTTTCCTTCCATCTAGTTCTGTATCGTCAGCTTCTCTGTGTCCTCCTCACAGCTTACCTTACATATATCTTTGTATCGTCAGCCTCTTTGTGTCCTCCAAACAGCTTACCTTCCATCTAGCTTTGTATCGTCAGACTCTCTGTGTCCTCCCCGCAGCTTAACTTCCATCTTGATCTGTATCGTAAGTCTCTCTGTATCTTCCCCACAGCTTACCTTCCATCTAGCTTTGCATCGTCAGCCTCTTTGTGACCTCCTCACAACTTATGTTTCATCTAGCTTTGTATCACCATCCTATCTGTGTCCTCGTTACAGCTTACCTTCCATTCTACTTTGTATCGTCAGCCTCTCTGTGTCCTCCCCACAGCTTACCTTCCATCTAGCTTTGTATCGTCAGCCTCTCTGTGTCCTCCTCACAGCGTACCTTCCATCTACCTTTGTATCGTCAGCCTCTCTGTGTCCTCCTCACAGCTTACCTTCCATCTATCTTTGTATCGTCAGCCTCTCTGTGTCCTCCCCACAGCTTACCTTCCATCTAACTTTGTATCGTCAGCCTCTCTGTGTCCTCCTCACAGCGTACCTTCCCTCTAGCTTTGTATCATCAGACTCTCTGCCTGCTCCTCACAGCTTACCTTCCATCTATCTTTGTATCATCAGCCTCTCTGTGTCCTCCCCACAGCTTACCTTCCATCTAGCTCTGTATCGTAAGTCTCTCTGTTTATTCCCCACAGCTTCCCTTCCATCTAGCTTTGTATCGTCAGCCTCTCTATATCCTCCCCACAGCTTACCTTCCATCTAGCTTTGTATCGTCAGCTTCTCTGTGTCCTCCTCACAGCTTACATTGCATCTACCTTTGTATCGTCAGCATCTCTGAGTCCTCCTCGCAGCTTGCCTTCCATCTAGCTTTCTATCGTCAGCCTCTGTGTGTCCTCACCACAGCTTACCTTCCATCTAGTCTTGTATCGTCAGCTTCTCAGTGTCCTCCCCACAGCTTACCTTCCATCTAGCTTTGTATCGTCAGCTTCTCTGTGTCCTCCCCACAGCTTACCTTCCATCTAGCTTTCAATAGTCAGCCTCTCTGTGTCCTCCTCCCAGCTTACCTTCCATCTATCTTTGTATCGTCAGCCTCTCTGTGTCCTCCCCGCAGCTTGCCTTCCATCTAGCTTTGTTTCATCATCCTCTCTGTGTCCTCACCACAGCTTAACTTCCATCTAGCTTTGAATAGTCAGCCACTCTTTGTCCTCCCAACAGCTTACCTTCCATCTAGCTATGTATCTTCAGCTTCTCTGTGTCCTCCTTTCACCTTACCTTCCATCTTGCTTTGTATTGCCAGCTTCTTTCTGTTCTCCCCACAGCTTGCCTTCAATCTCGCTTTGTATCATCCGCCTCTCTGTGTCCTCACCACAGCTTACCTTCCATCAAGGTTTGTATCATCAGCCTCTCTGTGTCCTCCCTACAGCTTACCTTACATCTAGCTCTGTATGGTAAGTCTCTCTCTTCCTCCTCACAGCTTACCTTCCATCTAGCTTTGTATCGTCAGCCTCTCTGTGACCTCCTCACAACTTACGTTCCATCTAGCTTTGTATCATCATCCTATCTGTGTCCTCCTTAAAGCTTAACTTCCATTCTACTTTGTATCGTCACCCACTCTGTGTCCTCCCCACAGCTTAACTTCCATCTGGCTTTGTATAGTCAGTCTCTTTGTGTCCTCCTCACTGCGTACCTTCCTTCTTGCTTTGTATCATCAGACTCTCTGTGTCCTCCCCACAGCATACCTTCCATCTAGCTTTGTATCGTCAGCCTCTCTATGTCCTCGCCACAGCTTACCATCCATCTAGCTTTGTATCATCAGCCTCTCTGTGTCCTCCTCACAGCGTACCTTCCATCTTGCTTTGTATCGTCAGACTCTCTGTGTCCTCCCCACAGCATACCTTCCATCTAGCTTTGTATCGTCAGCCTCTCTATGTCCTCGCCACAGCTTTCCTTCCATCGAGCTCTGTATCATCAGCTTCTCTGTGTCCTCCTCACAGCTTACCTTACACATATCTTTGTATCGTCAGCCTCTCTGTGTCCTCCAAACAGCCTACCTTCCATCTAGCTTTGTATCATCAGCCTCTCTAGGACCTCCTCACATCTTACGTTCCATCTAGCTTTGTATCATCATCCTGTCTTTGTCCTCCTTACAGCTTACCTTCCATCCTTCTTTGTATCATCAGCCTTTCTGTGTTCTCCCCACAGCTTACCTTCCATCCGGCTTTGTATATCAGCCTCTCTGTGTCCTCCTGACAGCTTACATTCCTTCTTGCTTTGCATCGTCAGCCTCTCTATGTTCTCCCCACAGCTTACCTTCCATCTAGCTTTGTATCATCAGTATCTCTGTGTCCTCCTCACAGCGTACCTTCCATCCAGCTTTGTATCGTCAGCCTCTCTGTGTCCTCCCCACAGCTTACCTTCCATCTGGCTTTGTATAGTCAGCCTCTCTGTGTCCTCACCACAGCTTACCTTCCATCTAGCTTTGTATCGTCACCCTCTCTTTGTCCTATCCACAGCTTACCTTCCATCTAGCTGTGTATCGTCAGCCTCTCTGTGTCCTGCCCACAGCTTACCTTCCATCAAGCTTTGTATCATCAGCCTCTCTGTGTACTACCCACAGCTTACCTTCAATCTAGCTTTGTATCGTCCGCCTCTCTGTGTCCTCCCCACAGCTTACCTTACATCAAGCTCTGTATCATCAGCTTCTCTGTGTCATTCCTCACAGCTTACCTTCCATCTAGCTTTGTATCGTCAGCTTCTCTGTGTCCTCCTCACAGCTTACCTTCCATCTAACTTTGTATCTTCAGCTTCTCTGTGTCCTCCTCACAGCATACCTTCCATCAAGCTTTGTATCGTAAGTCTCTCTGTGTCTTTCCCACAGCTTACCTTCCATCTAGCTTTGTATCGTCAGCCTCTCTGTGTCCTCCCCGCAGCTTACGTTCCATCTAGCTTTGTATCATCAGCCTCTCTGTGTCCTTCTCACAGCTTACCTTCCATCTAGCTGTGTATCGTCAGCCTCTCTGTTTCTTCCCCACAGATTACCTTTCATCTAGCTCTGTATCGTCAATCACTCTGGGTCAGCCTCACAGCTTATCTACCATCTAGCTTTGTATCATCAGCCTCCCTGTGTCCTCCTCAAAGTTTAACTTCCATCTAGCTTTGTATCGTCAGCATCGCTGTGTCCTCACAGCTTACCTTCCATCTAGCTTTGTATCGTCAGCTTCTATGTGTCCTCCTCACAGCTTACCTTCCATCTAGGTTTGTATCATCAGCATCTCTGTGTCCTCCCCAAAGCTTACCTTCCATCTAGCTCTGTATTGTAAGTCTCTCTGTATATTCCCGCAGCTTACCTTCCATCTAGCTTTGTATCGTCAGCCTTTCTGTGTCCACCCCACAGCTTACCTTCCATCTAGCTATATATCGTCAGCTTCACTGTGTCCTCCTCACAGCGTACCTTCCATCTAGCTTTGTATCGTCAGCCTCTCTGAGTAATCCTCACAGATTACCTTCCATCAAGCTTTGTATCGTCAGCCTATCTGTGTCAGCCTCACAGCTAACCTTCCATCTTGCTTTGTATCGTCAGCTTCTCTGTGTCCTCCCCACAGCTTACCTTCCATCTAGCTTTCAATAGTCAGCCTCTCTGTGTCCTCCCCACAGCTTACCTTCCATCTTGCTTTGTATTGTCAGCCTCTCTGTGACCTCCCCGCAGCTTGCCTTCCATCTAGCTTTGTATCATCAGCCTCTCTGTGTCCTCAACACAGCTTAACTTCCATCTAGCTTTGAATAGTCAGCCACTCTTTGTCCTCCTCACAGCTTACCTTCCATCGAGCTATGTATCTTCAGCCTCTCTGTGTCCTCCTTTCACCTTACCTTCCATCTTGCTTTCTATCGCCAGCCTCTTTCTGTCCTCCCCACAGCTTAGCTTCAATCTAGCTTTGCATAATCCGCCTCTCTGTGTCCTCACCACAGCTTACCTTCCATCTAGCTTTATATCGTCAGCCTCTCTGTGTCCTCCTCACAGCTTACCTTCCATCTCGCTCTGTATCGTCAGCCTCTCTGTGTCCTCCCCACCGCTTACCTTCCATCTAGCTTTGTATCGTCAGCGTCTCTATGTCCTCCCAACAGCTTCACTTCCGCATAGCTCTGTATCGTACGTCTCTCTGTGTCTTCCCCACAGCTTACCTTCCATCTAGCTTTGTATCGTACGTCTCTCTGTGTCTTCCCCACAGCTTACCTTCCATCTTGCTTTGTATCGTCAGCCTCTCTGTGACCTCCCCGCAGCTTGCCTTCCATCTAGCTTTGTATCATCAGCCTCTCTGTGTCCTCACCACAGCTTAACTTCCATCTAGCTTTGAATAGTCAGCCACTCTTTGTCCTCCTCACAGCTTACCTTCCATCGAGCTATGTATCTTCAGCCTCTCTGTGTCCTCCTTTCACCTTACCTTCCATCTTGCTTTCTATCGCCAGCCTCTTTCTGTCCTCCCCACAGCTTAGCTTCAATCTAGCTTTGCATAATCCGCCTCTCTGTGTCCTCACCACAGCTTACCTTCCATCTAGCTTTGTATCGTCAGCCTCTCTGTGTTCTGCTCACAGCTTACCTTCCATCTAGCTCTGTATCGTCAGCCTCTCTGTGTCCTCCCCACCGCTTACCTTCCATCTAGCTTTCTATCGTCAGCGTCTCTATGTCCTCCCAACAGCTTCACTTCCGCATAGCTCTGTATCGTACGTCTCTCTGTGTCTTCCCCACAGCTTACCTTCCATCTAGCTTTGTATCGTATGTCTCTCTGTGTCTTCCCCACAGCTTACCTTCCATCTAGCTTTGTATCGTCAGCCTCTCTGTGTCCTCCCCACAGCTTACCTTCCATCTAGCTTTGTATCGTCAGCCTCTCTGTTTCCTCCCCACAGCTTACCTTCCACCTGGCTTTGTATCGTTAGCCTCTCTGTGTCCTCCCCACAGCTTAGCTTCCATCTAGCTCTGTATTGTAACTATCTCTGTATCTTCCCCACAGCTTACCTTCCATCTAGCTTTGTATCGTCAGCCTCTCTGTTTCCTCCCCACAGCTTACCTTCATTATCGCTCTGTTACATAATTCTTTCTGTGTCTTCCCCACATCTTACCTTCCATCTAGCTTTGTACTGTCAGCCTCTCTGTGTCCTCCTCACAGCTTTCCTTCCATCTATCTTTGTATCATCAGCCTCTCTGTTTCCTCCCTCAGCTTACCTTCCATCTAGCGTTGTATCATCAGCATCTCTGTGTCCTCCCCACAGCTTACCTTCCATCTAGCTTTGTATCGAAAGCTTCTCTGTGTCCTCCCCACAGCTCAGCTTCCATCTAGCTTTGAATAGTCAGCCTCACTGTGTCAGCCTCACAGCTTGCCTTCCATCTAGCTTTGTATTGTCAGTCTCTCTCTGTCTTCCCCACAGCTTACCTTCCATCTAGCTTTGTATCGTCAGCCTCTCTGTGTCCTCCTCACAGCGTACCTTCCATCTTGCTTTGTATCGTCAGCCTCTCTATGTCCTCCCCACAGCTTACCTTCCATCTAGCTTTGTATCGTCAGCCTATCTTTGTCCTATCCACAGCTTACCTTCCATCTAGCTTTGTATCGTCAGCCTCTCTGTGTCCTCCTCACAGCCTACCTTCCATCTTGCTTTGTATCGTCAGCCTCTCTATGTCCTCCCCACAGCTTACCTTCCATCTAGCTTTGTATCGTCAGCCTATCTTTGTCCTATCCACAGCTTACCTTCCATCCAGCTTTGTATCGTCAGCATCTCTGTGTCCATGCCACAGCTTTCCTTCCATCTAGTTCTGTATCGTCAGCTTCTCTGTGTCCTCCTCACAGCTTACCTTACATATATCTTTGTATCGTCAGCCTCTTTGTGTCCTCCAAACAGCTTACCTTCCATCTAGCTTTGTATCGTCAGACTCTCTGTGTCCTCCCCGCAGCTTAACTTCCATCTTGATCTGTATCGTAAGTCTCTCTGTATCTTCCCCACAGCTTACCTTCCATCTAGCTTTGCATCGTCAGCCTCTTTGTGACCTCCTCACAACTTATGTTTCATCTAGCTTTGTATCACCATCCTATCTGTGTCCTCGTTACAGCTTACCTTCCATTCTACTTTGTATCGTCAGCCTCTCTGTGTCCTCCCCACAGCTTACCTTCCATCTAGCTTTGTATCGTCAGCCTCTCTGTGTCCTCCTCACAGCGTACCTTCCATCTACCTTTGTATCGTCAGCCTCTCTGTGTCCTCCTCACAGCTTACCTTCCATCTATCTTTGTATCGTCAGCCTCTCTGTGTCCTCCCCACAGCTTACCTTCCATCTAACTTTGTATCGTCAGCCTCTCTGTGTCCTCCTCACAGCGTACCTTCCCTCTAGCTTTGTATCATCAGACTCTCTGCCTGCTCCTCACAGCTTACCTTCCATCTATCTTTGTATCATCAGCCTCTCTGTGTCCTCCCCACAGCTTACCTTCCATCTAGCTCTGTATCGTAAGTCTCTCTGTTTATTCCCCACAGCTTCCCTTCCATCTAGCTTTGTATCGTCAGCCTCTCTATATCCTCCCCACAGCTTACCTTCCATCTAGCTTTGTATCGTCAGCTTCTCTGTGTCCTCCTCACAGCTTACATTGCATCTACCTTTGTATCGTCAGCATCTCTGAGTCCTCCTCGCAGCTTGCCTTCCATCTAGCTTTCTATCGTCAGCCTCTGTGTGTCCTCACCACAGCTTACCTTCCATCTAGTTTTGTATCGTCAGCTTCTCTGTGTCCTCCCCACAGCTTACCTTCCATCTAGCTTTGTATCGTCAGCTTCTCTGTGTCCTCCCCACAGCTTACCTTCCATCTAGCTTTCAATAGTCAGCCTCTCTGTGTCCTCCTCCCAGCTTACCTTCCATCTATCTTTGTATCGTCAGCCTCTCTGTGTCCTCCCCGCAGCTTGCCTTCCATCTAGCTTTGTTTCATCATCCTCTCTGTGTCCTCACCACAGCTTAACTTCCATCTAGCTTTGAATAGTCAGCCACTCTTTGTCCTCCCAACAGCTTACCTTCCATCTAGCTATGTATCTTCAGCTTCTCTGTGTCCTCCTTTCACCTTACCTTCCATCTTGCTTTGTATTGCCAGCTTCTTTCTGTTCTCCCCACAGCTTGCCTTCAATCTCGCTTTGTATCATCCGCCTCTCTGTGTCCTCACCACAGCTTACCTTCCATCAAGGTTTGTATCATCAGCCTCTCTGTGTCCTCCCTACAGCTTACCTTACATCTAGCTCTGTATGGTAAGTCTCTCTCTTCCTCCCCACAGCTTACATTCCATCAAGCTCTGTATCGTCAGCTTCTCTGTGTCATTCCTCACAGCTTACCTTCCATCTAGCTTTGTATCGTCAGCTTCTCTGTGTCATCCTCACAGCTTACCTTCCATCTAACTTTGTATCGTCAGCTTCTCTGTGTCCTCCTCACAGCTTACCTTCCATCTAGCTTTGTATCGTAAGTCTCTCTGTGTCTTTCCCACAGCTTACGTTCCATCTAGCTTTGTATCATCAGCCTCTCTGTGTCCTCCCCACAGCTTACGTTCCATCTAGCTTTGTATCATCAGCCTCTCTGTTTCCTCCCCACAGCTTACCTTCCTTATCGCTCTGTTACATAATTCTCTCTGTGTCTTCCCCACATCTTACGTTCCATCTAGCTTTGTATCGTCAGCCACTCTGTGTCCTCCCCACAGCTTACCTTCCATCTAGCTTTGTATCGTCAGCCTCTCTGTTTCCTACCCACAGCTTACCTTCCATATCGCTCTGTTACATAATTCTCTCTTTGTCTTCCCCACATCTTACCTTCCATCTTGCTTTGTATCGTCAGCCTCTCTGTGTCCTCCCCACTGCTTACCTTCCATATAGCTCCGTTACATAAGTCTCTCTGTGTCTTCCCCACATCTTACCTTCCATCTAGCTTCGTATCGTCAGCCTCTCTGTTTCCTCCCCACAGCTTAACTCCAATCTAGCTTTGAATAGTCAGCCACTCTGTGTCCTCCCCACAGATTCCCATCCATCGAGCTATGTATCTTCAGGCTCTCTGTCTCCTCCTTTTGTCCTCCCCACAGATTCCCATCCATCGAGCTATGTATCGTCAGCCTCTCTGTGTCCTCCCAACAGCTTACCTTCCTTCTAGCTCTGTTTCGTTAGCCTCTCTGTGTCCTCCCCACAGCTTACCTTCCATCTAGCTCTGTATCGTCAGCCTCTCTGTGTCCTCCCCAAAGCTTACATTCCATCTAGCTTTGTATCGTCAGCCTCTCTATGTCGTCACCACAGCTTACCTTCCATCTAGCTTTGTATCGTCACCCTCTCTTTGTCCTATCCACAGCTTACCTTCCATCTAGCTGTGTATCGTCAGCCTCTCTGTGTCCTGCCCACAGCTTACCTTCCATCAAGCTTTGTATCATCAGCCTCTCTGTGTACTACCCACAGCTTACCTTCAATCTAGCTTTGTATCGTCCGCCTCTCTGTGTCCTCCCCACAGCTTACCTTACATCAAGCTCTGTATCATCAGCTTCTCTGTGTCATTCCTCACAGCTTACCTTCCATCTAGCTTTGTATCGTCAGCTTCTCTGTGTCCTCCTCACAGCTTACCTTCCATCTAACTTTGTATCTTCAGCTTCTCTGTGTCCTCCTCACAGCATACCTTCCATCAAGCTTTGTATCGTAAGTCTCTCTGTGTCTTTCCCACAGCTTACCTTCCATCTAGCTTTGTATCGTCAGCCTCTCTGTGTCCTCCCCGCAGCTTACGTTCCATCTAGCTTTGTATCATCAGCCTCTCTGTGTCCTTCTCACAGCTTACCTTCCATCTAGCTGTGTATCGTCAGCCTCTCTGTTTCTTCCCCACAGATTACCTTTCATCTAGCTCTGTATCGTCAATCACTCTGGGTCAGCCTCACAGCTTATCTACCATCTAGCTTTGTATCATCAGCCTCTCTGTGTCCTCCTCAAAGTTTAACTTCCATCTAGCTTTGTATCGTCAGCATCGCTGTGTCCTCACAGCTTACCTTCCATCTAGCTTTGTATCGTCAGCTTCTATGTGTCCTCCTCACAGCTTACCTTCCATCTAGGTTTGTATCATCAGCATCTCTGTGTCCTCCCCACAGCTTACCTTCCATCTAGCTCTGTATTGTAAGTCTCTCTGTATATTCCCCACAGCTTACCTTCCATCTAGCTTTGTATCGTCAGCCTTTCTGTGTCCACCCCACAGCTTACCTTCCATCTAGCTATATATCGTCAGCTTCACTGTGTCCTCCTCACAGCGTACCTTCCATCTAGCTTTGTATCGTCAGCCTCTCTGAGTAATCCTCACAGATTACCTTCCATCAAGCTTTGTATCGTCAGCCTATCTGTGTCAGCCTCACAGCTAACCTTCCATCTTGCTTTGTATCGTCAGCTTCTCTGTGTCCTCCCCACAGCTTACCTTCCATCTAGCTTTCAATAGTCAGCCTCTCTGTGTCCTCCCCACAGCTTACCTTCCATCTTGCTTTGTATTGTCAGCCTCTCTGTGACCTCCCCGCAGCTTGCCTTCCATCTAGCTTTGTATCATCAGCCTCTCTGTGTCCTCAACACAGCTTAACTTCCATCTAGCTTTGAATAGTCAGCCACTCTTTGTCCTCCTCACAGCTTACCTTCCATCGAGCTATGTATCTTCAGCCTCTCTGTGTCCTCCTTTCACCTTACCTTCCATCTTGCTTTCTATCGCCAGCCTCTTTCTGTCCTCCCCACAGCTTAGCTTCAATCTAGCTTTGTATCATCAGCCTCTCTGTGTCCTCCCCACAGCTTACGTTCCATCTAGCTTTGTATCATCAGCCTCTCTGTTTCCTCCCCACAGCTTACCTTCCTTATCGCTCTGTTACATAATTCTCTCTGTGTCTTCCCCACATCTTACGTTCCATCTAGCTTTGTATCGTCAGCCACTCTCTGTCCTCCCCAAAGCTTACCTTCCATCTAGCTTTGTATCGTCAGCCTCTCTGTTTCCTACCCACAGCTTACCTTCCATATCGCTCTGTTACATAATTCTCTCTGTGTCTTCCCCACATCTTACCTTCATCTTGCTTTGTATCGTCAGCCTCTCTGTGTCCTCCCCACTGCTTACCTTCCATATAGTTACGTTACATAAGTCTCTCTGTGTCTTCCCCACATCTTACCTTCCATCTAGCTTTGTATCGTCAGCCTCTCTGTTTCCTCCCCACAGCTTAACTCCAATCTAGCTTTGAATAGTCAGCCACTCTGTGTCCTCCCCACAGATTCCCATCCATCGAGCTATGTATCTTCAGGCTCTCTGTGTCCTCCTTTCACCTTACGTTCCATCTTGCTTTGTATCGTCAGCCTCTCTGTGTCCTCCCAACAGCTTACCTTCCTTCTAGCTCTGTTTCGTTAGCCTCTCTGTGTCCTCCCCACAGCTTACCTTCCATCTAGCTCTGTATCGTCAGCCTCTCTGTGTCCTCCCCAAAGCTTACATTCCATCTAGCTTTGTATCGTCAGCCTCTCTATGTCGTCACCACAGCTTACCTTCCATCTAGCTTTGTATCGTCACCCTCTCTTTGTCCTATCCACAGCTTACCTTCCATCTAGCTTTGTATCGTCAGCCTCTCTGTGTCCTCCCCGCAGCTTAACTTCTATCTAGCTGTGTATGGTAAGTCTCTATGTGTCCACCCCACAGCTTTCCTTCCATCTAGTTCTGTACCGTCAGCTTCTCTGTCTCCTCCTCACAGCTTACGTTACATATATCATTGTATCGTCAGCCTCTCTGTGTCCTCCAGACAGCTTACCTTCCATCTAGCTCTGTATCGTCAGCTTCTCTGTGTCCTCCTCACAGCTTACCTTCCATCTAGCTTTGTATCGTCAGCCTCTCTGTGACCTCCTCACAACTTACGTTCCATCTAGCTTTGTATCATCATCCTATCTGTGTCCTCCTTAAAGCTTAACTTCCATTCTACTTTGTATCGTCACCCACTCTGTGTCCTCCCCACAGCTTAACTTCCATCTGGCTTTGTATAGTCAGTCTCTTTGTGTCCTCCTCACTGCGTACCTTCCTTCTTGCTTTGTATCATCAGACTCTCTGTGTCCTCCCCACAGCATACCTTCCATCTAGCTTTGTATCGTCAGCCTCTCTATGTCCTCGCCACAGCTTACCATCCATCTAGCTTTGTATCATCAGCCTCTCTGTGTCCTCCTCACAGCGTACCTTCCATCTTGCTTTGTATCGTCAGACTCTCTGTGTCCTCCCCACAGCATACCTTCCATCTAGCTTTGTATCGTCAGCCTCTCTATGTCCTCGCCACAGCTTTCCTTCCATCGAGCTCTGTATCATCAGCTTCTCTGTGTCCTCCTCACAGCTTACCTTACACATATCTTTGTATCGTCAGCCTCTCTGTGTCCTCCAAACAGCCTACCTTCCATCTAGCTTTGTATCATCAGCCTCTCTAGGACCTCCTCACATCTTACGTTCCATCTAGCTTTGTATCATCATCCTGTCTTTGTCCTCCTTACAGCTTACCTTCCATCCTTCTTTGTATCATCAGCCTTTCTGTGTTCTCCCCACAGCTTACCTTCCATCCGGCTTTGTATATCAGCCTCTCTGTGTCCTCCTGACAGCTTACATTCCTTCTTGCTTTGCATCGTCAGCCTCTCTATGTTCTCCCCACAGCTTACCTTCCATCTAGCTTTGTATCATCAGTATCTCTGTGTCCTCCTCACAGCGTACCTTCCATCCAGCTTTGTATCGTCAGCCTCTCTGTGTCCTCCCCACAGCTTACCTTCCATCTGGCTTTGTATAGTCAGCCTCTCTGTGTCCTCCTGACAGCTTACATTCCTTCTTGCTTTGCATCGTCAGCCTATCTATGTCCTCCCCACAGCTTACCTTCCATCTAGCTTTGTATCATCAGCCTCTCTGTGTCCTCCTCACAGCGTACCTTCCATCTAGTTCTGTATCGTCAGCCTCTCTGTTTCCTCCTCACAGCTTGCCTTCCATCATGCTTTGTATCGTCAGCCTCTCTCTGTCCTCCTCACAGCTTACCTTCCATCTAGCTTTGTATCGTCAGCCTTTCCGTGTCCTCCTCACAGCTTACCTTCCATCTAGCTTTGTATCATCAGACTCTCTGTGTCCTCCCCACAGCTTACCTTCCATCTAGCTCTGTATCATCAGCTTCTCTGTGTCCTCCTCACAGCTTAACTTCCATTTATTTTGTATCGTCAGCTTCTCTGTGTCCTCCCCACAGCTTAACTTCCATCTCGCTCTGTATGGTAAGTCTCTATGTGTCCAAACCACAGCTTTCCTTCCATCCAATTCTGTATCGTCAGCTTCTCTGTGTCCTCCTCACAGCTTAAATAACACATATCTTGGTATCGTCAGCCTCTCTGTGTCCTCCAAACAGCTTACCTTCCATCTAGCTCTGTATCCTCATCTTCCCTGTGTCCTCCTCACAGCTTACCTTCCATCTAGCTTTGTATCATCAGCCTCTCTGTGTCCTCCTCACAGCTTACCTTCCATCAACTTTGTATTGTCAGCCTCTCTGTGTCTTCCCCACAGCTTACCTTCCATCTAGCTCTGTATCGTCAGCTTCTCTGTGTCCTCCCCACAACTTAACTTCCATCTAGCTCTGTATGGTAAGTCTCTATGTGTCTACCCCACAGCTTTCCTTCCATCTAGTTCTGTATCGTCAGCTTTTCTGTGACCTCCTCACAACTTACGTTCCATCTAGCATTCTATCATCATCCTATCTGTGTCCTCCTTGCAGCTTACCTTCCATCCTACTTTGTATCGTCAGCTTCTCTGTGTCCTCCCCACAGCTTACCTTCCATCCAGCTTTGTATAGTCAGCCTCTCTGTGTCCTCCTGACAGCTTACATTCCTTCTTGCTTTGCATCGTCAGCCTCTCTGTGTTCTCCCCACAGCTTACCTTCCATCTAGCTTTGTATCATTAGTATCTCTGTGTCCTCCTCACAGCGTACCTTCCATCTAGCTTTGTATCGTCAGACTCTCTGTGTCCTCCCCGCAGCTTACCTTCCATCTAGATCTGTATCGTAAGTCTCTCTGTGTCTTTCCCACACTTACCTTCCATTTAGCTTTGTATCATCATCCTCTCTGTGACCTCCACACAACTTACGTTCCATCTCGCTTTGTATCATCATCCTATCTGTGTCCTCCTTACAGCTTACCTTCCATCTAGCTTTGTATTGTCAGCCTCTCTGTGTCCTCCCCACAGCTTACCTTCCATCTGGCTTTGTATAGTCAGCCTCTCTATGTCCTCCTGACAGCTTACATTCCTTCTTGCTTTGCATCGTTAGCCTATCTATGTCCGCCCCACAGCTTACCTTCCATCTAGCTTTGTATCGTCAGCCTCTCTGTGTCCTCCTCACAGCGTACCTTCCATCTAGCTTTGTATCGTCAGACTCTCTGTGTCCTCCTCACAGCTTACTTTCCATCTAGCTTTGTATCATTAGCTCTCTGTGTCCTCCCAACAGCTTACCTTCCATCTAGCTCTGTATTATAAGTCTCTCTGTATATTCCCCGAAGCTTACCTTCCATCTAGCTTTGTATTGTCATATTCTCTGTGTCCTCCTCACAGCTTACCTTCCATCTTGCTTTGTATCGTCAGCTTCTCTGTGTCCTCCTCAAAGCTTACCTTGCATCTAGCTTTGTATCGTCAGCATCTCTGAGTCCTCCTTGGAGCTTTCCTTCCATCTAGCTTTCCATCGTCAGCCTCTCTGTGTCCTCCTCACAGCTTACCTTCCATCTAGCTCTGTATCTTCATCTTCTCTGTGTCCTCCTCACAGCTTACCTTCCATCTAGCGTTGTATCGTCAGCCTCTCTGTGTCCTCCTCACAGCTTACCTTCCATCTAGCTTTGTATCGTCAGCCTCTCTGTGTCCTACCCACAGCTCACCTTCCATCCGGCTTTGCAGCATCAGCCTCTCTGTGTCCTCCCCTCATCTTACCTTCCATCTAACTTTTGTATCATCAGCCTCTCTGTGTCCTCCCTCAGCTAAACCTCTATATAGCTTTGTGTCGTCAGCCTCTCTGTGTCCTCCCCACAGCTTACCTTCCATCTAGCTTTGTATCGTCAGCTTCTCTGTGTCCTCCTCACAGCGTACCTTCCATCTAGCTTTGTATCGTCAGCCTCTCTGTGTCCCCCTCACAGCTTACCTTCCATCTGGCTTTGTATCATCAGCCTCTCTGTGTCCTCCCCTCAGCTTACCTTCCATTTAGCTTTTGTATCATCAGACCCTCTGTGTCCTCCCTCAGCTAAACCTCTATATAGCTTTGTATCGTCAGCCTCTCTGTGTCCTCCCCACAGCTTACCATCCATCTAGCTTTGTATCGTCAGCCACTCTTTGTCCTGCTCACAGCTTACCTTCCTTCTAGCTTTGTATCATCAGCCTGTCTGTGTCCTCCCAACGGCTCAACTTCCATCGAGCTCTGTATCGTCAGCCTCTCTGTGTTCTCTTACAGCATACGGTCCATCTAGCTTTTTATCGTCAGCCACTCTTTGTACTGCTCACAGCTTACCTTCCATCTAGCTTCATATCGTTAGCCTCCCTGTGTCCTCCTTTCAGCTTACCTTCCATCTAGCTTTGAATCGTCCGCCTCTTTGAGTCCTCCTCACAGCTTACCTTCCATTTGCTTTGTGTCATCAGACTCTCTTTGTCCTCCCTCAGCTTACCTTCCATCGAGGGTTGTATCGTCAACCTCTCTGTGTCCTCCTCACAGCTTACATTCCATATAGCTCTGTATCATAAGTCTCTCTGTGTCTTCCCCACACTTTTCCTTCCATCTAGCTTTGTATCGTCAGCCTCTCTGTGTTCTCCTCACAGTGTACATTCCATTTAGCTTTTTATCATCAGCCTCTCTGTGTCCTCCTCATAGATTACCTTCCATCCAGCTTTGCATCATCAGCTGCTCTGTGGCCTCCCCACAGCTTACCTTCCATCTAGCTTTGTATCGTAAGCCTCTGTGTGACCTCCCCACAGCTTACCTTCCATCTAGCTTTGTATCGTCAGCATCTCTGTGTCCTCCTCACAGCTTAACTTCCATGTAGCTTTGTATCGTCAGCCTCTCTGTGTCCTCGCACAGCTTACCTTCCATCTGGCTCTGTATCATCAGCGTCTCTGTGTCTTCCTCAAAGCTTACCTTCCATCTAGCTCTGTATCGTCAGCCTCTCTGTGTGCTCCTCACAGCTTGCCTTCCATCATCCTTTGTATCGTCAGCCTCTCTGTGTCCTCGCACAGCTTACCTTCCATCTGGCTCTGTATCATCAGCGTCTCTGTGTCCTCCTCACAGCTTTCCTTCCATCTAGCTTTGTATCGTCAGCTTCTCTGTGTCCTCCCCACAGCTTAACTTCCATCTCGCTCTGTATGGTTAGTCTCTATGTGTCCACCCCACAGCTTTCCTTCCATCTAGTTCTGTATCGTCAGCTTCTCTGTGTCCTCCTCACAGCTTAAATAACAGATATCTTGGTATCGTCAACCTCTCTGTGTCCTCCAAACAGCTGACCTTCCATCTTGCTCTGTATCTTCATCTTCCCTGTGTCCTACTCACAGCTTACCTTCCATCTAGCTTTGTATCATCAGCCTCTCTGTGTCCTCCTCACAGCTTACCTTCCATCCAGCTCTGTATCTTCATCTTCTCTGTGTCCTCCTCAAAGCTTACCTTCCATCTCGCTTTGTATCGTCAGCCTCTCTGTGTACTCCCCACAGCTTACCTTCCATCTAGCTCTGTATCGTCAGCTTCTCTGTGTCCTCTTCACAGCTTACCTTCCATCTAGCTTTGTATCGTCAGCCTCTCTGTGTCCTACCCACAGCTCAACTTCCATCCGGCTTTGCATCATCAGCCTCTCTGTGTCCTCCTCTCAGCTTACCTTCCATCTAGCTTTTGTATCATCATCCTCTCTGTGTCCTCCCTCAGCTAAACCTCTATATAGCTTTGTATCGTCAGCCTCTCTGTGTCCTCCCCACAGCTTACCTTCAATCTAGCTTTGTATTGTCAGCCTGTCTTTGTCCTCCCTACGGCTTACCTTCCATCGAGCACTGTATCGTCAGCCTCTCTGTGTTCCCTTACAGCTTACGTTCCATCTAGCTTTTTATCGTCAGCCACTCTGTGTCCTGCTCACAGCATACCTTCCATCGAGCTTCATATCGTCAGCCTCCCTGTGTCCTCCTTTCAGCTTACCTTCCATCCAGCTTTGTATCATCCGCCTCTTTGTGTCCTCCTCACAGCTTACCTTCCATTTGCTTTGCATCGTCAGATTCTCTTTCTCCTCCCTCAGCTTACCTTCCATCTAGCGTTGTATCGTCAACCTCTCTGTGTCCCCCTCACAGCTTACATTCCATATAGGTCTGTATTGTAAGTCTCTCTGTGTCTTCCCCACAGCTTACCTTCCATCTAGCTTTGTATCGTCAGCCTCTCTGCGCCCTCCCCACAGCTTACCTTGCATCTAGCTTTGTATCGTCAGCCCCTCTGTGTCCTCACTACAGCTGACATTGCATCTAATTTTGTATCGTCAGCCTTCTGTGTTCTCCTCACAGTGTACATTCCATTTAGCTTTTTATCGTCAGCCTCTCTGTGTCCTCCTCACAGCTTGCCTTCCATCATGCTTTGTATCGTCAGCCTCTCTCTGTCCTCGCACAGCTTTCCTTCCATCTAGCTCTGTATCGTCAGCCTTTCTGTGTCCTCCTCACAGCTTACGTTCCATCTGGCTTTGTATCGTCAGCTTCTCTGTGTCCTCCCCACAGCTTAACTTCCATATCGCTCTGTATCGTAAGTCTCTATGTGTCCACCCCACAGCTTTCCTTCCATCTAGTTCTGTATCGTCAGCTTCTCTGTGTCCTCCTCACAGCTTAAATAACACATATCTTTGTATCGTCAGCCTCTCTGTGTCCTCCAAACAGCTGACCTTCCATCTTGCTCTGTACTTTCATCTTCCCTGTGTCCTCCTCACAGCTTACCTTCCATCTAGCTTTGCATCATCAGCCTCTCTGTGTCCTCCTCACAGCTTACCTTCCATCTAGCTTTGTATCGTCAGCCTCTCTGTGTCTTCCCCACAGCTTACCTTCCATCTAGCTCTGTATCTTCATCTTCTCTGTGTCCTCCTCAAAGCTTACCTTCCATCTAGCTCTGTATCGTCAGCTTCTCTGTGTCCTCTTCACAGCTTACCTTCCATCTAGCTTTGTATCGTCAGCCTCTCTGTGTCCTACCCACAGCTGAACTACCATCCGGCTTTGCATCATCATCCTCTCTGTGTCCTCCCTCAGCTAAACCTCTATATAGCATTGTATCGTCAGCCTCTCTGTGTCCTCCCCACAGCTTACCTTCCATCTAGCTTTGTATCGTCAGCCACTTTATGTCCTGTTCACAGCTTACCTTCCATTTGCTTTGTATCGTCAGATTCTCTTTCTCCTCCCTCAGCTTACCTTCCATCTAGCGTTGTATCGTCAACCTCTCTGTGTCCTCCTCACGGCTTACATTCCATATAGCTCTGTATCGTAAGTCTCTCTGTGTCTTCCCCACAGCTTACCTTCCATCTAGCTTTGTATCGTCAGCCTCTCTGCGCCCTCCCCACAGCTTACCTTTCATCTAGCTTTGTATCGTCAGCTCCTCTGTGTCCTCACTACAGCTGACATTGCATCTAATTTTGTATCGTCAGCCTTCTGTGTTCTTCTCACAGTGTACATTCCATTTAGCTTTTTATCGTCAGCCTCTCTGTGTCCTCCTCACAGATTACCTTCCATCTAGCTTTGCATCATCAGCCACTCTGTGTTCTCCCCACAGCTTACCTTCCATCTAGCTTTGTATCGTCCGCATCTCTGAGTCCTCCTCGGAGATTGCCTTCCATCTAGCTTTCTATCATCAGCCTCTCTGTGTCCTCCTCACAGCTTACCTTCCATCTAGCTCTGTATCGTCAGCCTCTCTGTGTTTTCTCCAAAGCTTACAATCCATCGAGCTTTGTATCGTCAGCCTCTCTATGTCGTCACCACAGTTTACCTTCCATCTAGCTTTGTATCGTCCGCCTCTCTGTGTCCACACCACAGCTTACCTTCCATCTAGCTTTATATCATCAGCCTCTCTTTGTTCTATCCAGAGCTTACCTTCCATCTAGCTTTGCATCGTCAACCTCTCTGTGTCCTCCCCACAGCTTACCTTCCATGTAGCTCTGTATGGTAAGTCTCTATGTGTCCACACCACAGCTTTCCTTCCATCTAGTTCTGTATCGTCAGCTTCTCTGTGTCCTCTTCACAGCTTTATTAAATATATCTTTGTATCATCAGCCTCTCTGTGTCCTCCAAACAGCTTACCGTCCCTCTAGCTCTATATCTTCATCTTCTCTGTGTCCTCCCAACAGCTTACCTTCCATCTAGCTCTGTATCGTCAGCCTTTCCGTGTCCTCCTCACAGCTTACCTTCCATCTAGCTTTGTATCGTCAGACTCTCTGTGTCCTCCCCACAGCTTACCTTCCATCTAGCTCTGTATCGTCATCTTCTCTGTGTGCTCCTCACAGCTTACCTTCCATCTAGCTTTGTATCGTCAGCCTCTTTGTGTCCTCCCCACAGCTTAACTTCCATCTAGCTCTGTATGGTAAGTCTCAATGTGTCCACCCCAGAGCTTTCCTTCCATCTAGCTCTGTATCATCAGCTTCTCTGTGTCCTCCTCACAGCTTACCTTACACATATCTTTGTATCGTCAGCCTCTCTGTGACCTCCTCACATCTTACATTCCATCTAGCTTTGTATCATCATCCTATCTTTGTCCTCCTTACAGCTTACCTTCCATCCTTCTTTGTATCATCAGCCTTTCTGTGTCCTCCCCACAGCTTACCTTCCATCCGGCTTTGTATATCAGCCTCTCTGTGTCCTCCTCACAGCTTACATTCCTTCTTGCTTTGCATCGTCAGCCTCTCTATGTTCTCCCCACAGCTTACCTTCCATCTAGCTTTGTATCGTCAGCTTCTCTGTGTCCTCCCCACAGCTTAACTTCCATCTCGCTCTGTATCCTAAGTCTCTATGTGTCCACCCCACAGCTTTCCTTCCATCTAGTTCTGTATCGTCAGCTTCTCTGTGTCCTCCTCACAGCTTAAATAACACATATCTTTGTATCGTCAGCCTCTCTGTGTCCTCCAAACAGCTGACCTTGCATCTTGCTCTGTATTTTCATCTTCCCTGTGTCCTCCTCACAGCTTACCTTCCATCTAGCTTTGTATCATCAGCCTCTCTGTGTCCTCCTCACAGCTTACCTTCCATCTATCTTTGTATCGTCAGCCTCTCTGTGTCTTCCAAACAGCTTACCTTCCATCTAGCTCTGTATCTTCATCTTCTCTGTGTCTTCCTCAAAGCTTACCTTCCATCAAGCTCTGTATCGTCAGCTTCTCTGTGTCCTCTTCACAGCTTACCTTCCATCTAGCTTTGTATCCTCAGCCTCTCTGTGTCCTACCCACAGCTGAACTACCATCCGGCTTTGCATCATCATCCTCTCTGTGTCCTCCCTCAGCTAAACCTCTATATAGCTTTGTATCGTCAGCCTCTCTGTGTCCTCCCCACAGCTTACCTTCCATCTAGCTTTGTATCGTCAGCCACTCTATGTCCTGTTCACAGCTCACCTTCCATATAGCTTTGTATCGTCAGCCTGTCTTTGTCCTCCCTATGGCTTACCTTCTATCGAGCACTGTATCGTCCGCCTCTCTGTGTTCCCTTACAGCATACGTTCCATCTAGCTTTTTATCGTCAGCCACTCTGTGTCCTGCTCACAGCTTACCTTCCATCCAGCTTCATATCGTCAGCCTCCCTGTGTCCTCCTTTCAGCTTACATTCCATCTAGCTTTGTATCATCAGCCACTCTATGTCCTCCTCACAGCTTAACTTCCTTTTGCTTTGTATCGTCAGATTCTCTTTCTCCTCCCTCAGCTTACCTTCCATCTAGCGTTGTATCGTCAACCTCTCTGTGTCCTCCTCACGGCTTACATTCCATATAGCTCTGTATCGTAAGACTCTCTGTGTCTTCCCCACAGCTTACCTTCCATCTAGCTTTGTATCGTCAGCCTCTCTGCGCCCTCCCCACAGCTTACCTTTCATCTAGCTTTGTATCGTCAGCTCCTCTGTGTCCTCACTACAGCTGACATTGCATCTAATTTTGTATCGTCAGCCTTCTGTGTTCTCCTCACAGTGTACATTCCATTTAGCTTCTTATCGTCAGCCTCTCTGTGTCCTCCTCACAGATTACCTTCCATCTAGCTTTGCATCATCAGCCACTCTGTGTTCTCCCCACAGCTTACCTTCCATCTAGCTTTGTATCGTCCGCATCCCTGAGTCCTCCTCGGAGCTTGCCTTCCATCTAGCTTTCTATCATCAGCCTCTCTGTGTCCTACTCACAGCTTACCTTCCATCTAGCTCTGTATCGTCAGCCTCTCTGTGTTTTCTCCAAAGCTTACAATCCATCGAGCTTTGTATCGTCAGCCTCTCTATGTCGTCACCACAGTTTACCTTCCATGTAGCTTTGTATCGTCCGCCTCTCTGTGTCAACACCACAGCTTACCTTCCATCTAGCTTTATATCATCAGCCTCTCTTTGTCCTATCCAGAGCTTACCTTCCATCTAGATTTGCATCGTCAACCTCTCTGTGTCCTCCCCACAGCTTACCTTCCATGTAACTCTGTATGGTAAGTCTCTATGTGTCCACACGACAGCTTTCCTTCCATCTAGTTCTGTATCGTCAGCTTCTCTGTGTCCTCTTCACAGCTTTATTAAATATATCTTTGTATCATCAGCCTCTCTGTGTCCTCCAAACAGCTTACCGTCCCTCTAGCTCTATATCTTCATCTTCTCTGTGTCCTCCTCACAGCTTACCTTCCATCTAGCTTTGTATCGTCAGCCTCTCTGTGTCCGCCTCACAGCTTACCTTCCATCTAGCTTTGTATCGTCAGCTTCTCTGTGTCCTCCCCACAGCTTACCTTCCATCTAGCTCTGTATCGTCAGCTTCTCTGTGTCCTCCTCACAGCTTACCTTCCATCTAGCTTTGTATCGTCAGCCTTTCCGTGTCCTCCTCACAGCTTACTTTCCATCTAGCTTTGTATCGTCAGTCTTTCTGTGTCCTCCCCACAGCTTACCTTCCATCTTGCTCTGTATCGTCAGCTTCTCTGTGTGCTCCTCACAGCTTACCTTCCATCTAGCTTTGTATCGTCAGCCTCTTTGTGTCCTCCCCACAGCTTAACTTCCATCTAGCTCTGTATGGTAAGTCTCTATGTGTCCACCCCAGAGCTTTCCTTCCATCTAGCTCTGTATCATCAGCTTCTCTGTGTCCTCCTCACAGCTTACCTTACACATATCTTTGTATCGTCAGCCTCTCTGTGTCCTCCAAACAGCCTACCTTCCATCTAGCTTTGTATCGTCAGCCTCTCTGTGACCTCCTCACATCTTACGTTCCATCTAGCTTTGTATCATCATCCTATCTTTGTCCTCCTTACAGCTTACCTTGCATCCTTCTTTGTATCATCTGCCTTTCTGTGTCCTCCCCACAGCTTACCTTCCATCCGGCTTTGTATATCAGCCTCTCTGTGTCCTCCTGACAGCTTACATTCCTTCTTGCTTTGCATCGTCAGCCTCTCTATGTTCTCCCCACAGCTTACCTTCCATCTAGCTTTGTATCATCAGTATCTCTGTGTCCTCCTCACAGCGTACCTTCCATCTAGCTTTGTATCGTCAGAATCTCTGTGTCCTCCCCGCAGCTTACCTTCCGTCTAGATCTGTATCGTAAGTCTCTCTGTGTCTTTCCCACAGCTTACCTTCCATTTAGCTTTGTATCATCAGCCTCTCTGTGACCTCCTCACAACTTACGTTCCATCTCGCTTTGTATCATCATCCTATCTGTGTCCTCCTTACAGCTTACCTTCCATCTAGCTTTGTATCGTCAGCCTCTCTGTGTCCTCCCCACAGCTTACCTTCCATGTGGCTTTGTATAGTCAGCCTCTCTGTTTCCTCATCACAGCTTGCCTTCCATCATGCTTTGTATCGTCAGCCTCTCTCTGTCCTCGCGCAGCTTACCTTCCATCTAGCTCTGTATCGTCAGCCTCTCTGTGTCCTCCTCACAGCTTTCCTTCCATTTATTTTGTATCGTTAGCTTCTCGGTGTCCTCCCCACAGCTTAACGTCCATCTCGCTCTGTATGGTAAGTCTCTATGTGTCCACCCCACAGCTTTCCTTCCATCTAGTTCTGTATTGTCAGCTTCTCTGTGTCCTCCTCACAGCTTAAATAACACATATCTTTGAATCGTCAGCCTCTCTGTGTCCTCCAAACAGCTTACCTTCCATCTAGCTCTGTATCTTCATCTTCCCTGTGTCCTCCTCACAGCTTACCTTCCATCTAGCTTTGTATCGTCAGCCTCTCTGTGTCCTCCTCACAGCTTACCTTCCATCAACTTTGTATCGTCAGCCTCTCTGTGTCTTCTACACAGCTTACCTTCCATCTAGCTCTGAATCGTCAGCTTCTCTGTGTGCTCCTCACAGCTTACCTTCCATCTAGCTTTGTATCGTCAGCTTCTCTGTGTCCTCTTCACAGCTTTATTAAATATATCTTTGTATCATCAGCCTCTCTGTGTCCTCCAAACAGCTCACCGTCCCTCTAGCTCTATATCTTCATCTTCTCTGTGTCCTCCTCACAGCTTACCTTCCATCTAGCTTTGTATCGTCAGCCTCTCTGTGTCCGCCTCACAGCTTACCTTCCATCTAGCTTTGTATCGTCAGCTTCTCTGTGTCCTCCCCACAGCTTACCTTCCATCTAGCTCTGTATCGCCAGCTTCTCTTTGTCCTCCTCACAGCTTACCTTCCATCTAGCTTTGTATCGTCAGCCTTTCTGTGTCCTCCTCACAGCTTACCTTCCATCTAGCTTTGTATCGTCAGACTCTTTGTGTCCTCCCCACAGCTTACCTTCCATCTAGCTCTGTATCGTTAGCTTCTCTGTGTGCTCCTCACAGCTTACCTTCCATCTAGCTTTGTATCGCCAGCCTCTTTGTGTCCTCCCCACAGCTTAACTTCCATCTAGCTCTGTATGGTAAGTCTCTATGTGTCCACCCCAGAGCTTTCCTTCCATCTAGCTCTGTATCATCAGCTTCTCTGTGTCCTCCTCACAGCTTACCTTACACATATCTTTGTATCGTCAGCTTCTCTGTGTCCTCCAAACAGCCTACCTTCCATCTAGCTTTGTATCGTCAGTCTCTCTGTGAACTCCTCACATCTTACGTTCCATCTAGCTTTGTATCATCATCCTGTCTTTGTCCTCCTTACAGCTTACCTTCCATCCTTCTTTGTATCATCAGCCTTTCTGTGTCCTCCCCACAGCTTACCTTCCATCCGGCTTTGTATATCAGCCTCTCTGTGTCCTCCTGACAGCTTACATTCCTTCTTGCTTTGCATCGTCAGTCTCTCTATGTTCTCCCCACAGCTTACCTTCCATCTAGCTTTGTATCATCAGTATCTCTGTGTCCTCCTCACAGCGTACCTTCCATCTAGCTTTGTATCGTCAGACTCTCTGTGTCCTCCCCGCTGCTTACCTTCCGTCTAGATCTGTATCGTAAGTCTCTCTGTGTCTTTCCCACAGCTTACCTTCCATTTAGCCTTGTATCATCAGCATCACTGTGACCTCCTCACAACTTACGTTCCATCTCGCTTTGTATCATCATCCTATCTGTGTCCTCCTTACAGCTTACCTTCCATCTAGCTTTGTATCGTCAGCCTCTCTGTGTCCTCCCCACAGCTTACCTTCCATCTGGCTTTGTATCGTCAGCCTCTCTGTGTCCTCCTGACAGCTTACATTCCTTCTTGCTTTGCATCGTCAGCCTATCTATGTCCTCCCCACAGGTTACCTTCCATCTAGCTTTGTATCATCAGCCTCTCTGTGTCCTCCTCACAGCGTACCTTCCATCTAGTTCTGTATCGTCAGCCTCTCTGTTTCCTCCTCACAGCTTCCCTTCCATCATGCTTTTTATAGTCAGCCTCTCTCTGTCCTCGCACAGCTTACCTTCCATCTATCTCTGTATCGTCAGCCTCTCTGTGTCCTCCTCACAGCTTTCCTTCCATTTATTTTGTATCGTCAGCTTCTCTGTGTCCTCCCCACAGCTTAACTTCCATCTCGCTCTGTATGGTAAGTCTCTATGTGTCCACCCCACAGCTTTCCTTCCATCTAGTTCTGTATTGTCAGCTTCTCTGTGTCCTCCTCACAGCTTAAATAACACATATCTTTGGATCGTCAGCCTCTCTGTGTCCTCCAAACAGCTTACCTTCCATCTAGCTCTGTATCTTCACCTTCCCTGTGTCCTCCTCACAGCTTACCTTCCATCTAGCTTTGTATCGTCAGCCTCTCTGTGTCCTCCTCACAGCTTACCTTCCATCAACTTTGTATTGTCAGCCTCTCTGTGTCTTCTACACAGCTTACCTTCCATCTAGCTCTGTATCGTCAGCTTCTCTGTGTGCTCCTCACAGCTTACCTTCCATCTAGCTTTGTATCGTCAGCTTCTCTGTGTCCTCCCCACAGCTTAACTTCCATCTAGCTCTGTATGGTCAGTCTCTATGTCTCTACCCCACAGCTTTCCTTCCATCTAGTTCTGTATCGTCAGATTCTCTGTGTCCTCCTCACAGCTTACATTCCATATAGCTCTGTATCGTAAGTCTCTCTGTGTCTTCCCCACAGCTTACCTTCCATCTAGCTTTGTATCGTCAGCCTCTCTGCGCCCTCCCCACAGCTTACCTTTCATCTAGCTTTGTATCGTCAGCTCCTCTGTGTCCTCACTACAGCTGACATTGCATCTAATTTTGTATCGTCAGCCTTCTGTGTTCTCCTCACAGTGTACATTCCATTTAGCTTTTTATCGTCAGCCTCTCTGTGTCCTCCTCACAGATTACCTTCCATCTAGCTTTGCATCATCAGCCGCTCTGTGTTCTCCCCGCAGCTTACCTTCCATCTAGCTTTGTGTCGTAAGCCTCTGTGTGACCTCCCCACAGCTGACCTTCCATCTAGCTTTGTATCGTCAGCATCTCTGTGTCCTCCTCACAGCTTAACTTCCATGTAGCTTTGTATCGTCAGCATTTCTGTGTCCTCCTTAAAGCTTACCTTCCATCTAGCTCTGTATCGTCAGCCTCTCTGTGTGCTCCTCACAGCTTGCCTTCCATCATCCTTTGTATCGTCAGCCTCTCTGTGTCCTCGCACAGCTTACCTTCCATCTGGCTCTGTATCATCAGCGTCTCTGTGTCCTCCTCACAGCTTGCCTTCCACCTAGCTTTGTATATTCAGCGTCTCTGTGTCCTCCTCACAGCTCACCTTCCATCTCACTCTGTATCTTCAGCTTCTCTGTGTCCTCCTCACAGCTTTCCTTCCATCTAGCTTTGTATCGTCAGCTTCTCTGTGTCCTCCCCACAGCTTAACTTCCTTCTCGCTCTGTATGGTAAGTCTCTATGTGTCCACCCCACAGCTTTCCTTCCATCTAGTTCTGTATCGTCAGCCTCTCTGTGTCCTCCAAACAGCTGACCTTCCATCTTGCTCTGTATCTTCATCTTCGCTGTGTCCTCCTCACAGCTTACCTTCCATCTAGCTTTGTATCATCAGCCTCTCTGTGTCCTCCTCACAGCTTACCTTCCATCTATCTTTGTATCGTCAGCCTCTCTGTGTCTTCCCCACAGCTTACCTTCCATCTAGCTCTGTATCTTCATCTTCTCTGTGTCCTCCTCAAAGCTTACCTTCCATCTAGCTTTGTCTCGTCAGCCTCTCTGTGTACTCCCCACAGCTTACCTTCCTTCTAGCTCTGTATCGTCAGCTTCTCTGTGTCCTCTTCACAGCTTACCTTCCATCTAGCTTTGTATCGTCAGCCTCTCTGTGTCCTACCCACAGCTCAACTTCCATCCGGCTTTGCATCATCAGCCTCTCTGTGTCCTCCTCTCAGCTTACCTTCCATCTAGCTTTTGTATCATCATCCTCACTGTGTCCTCCCTCAGCTTAACCTCTATATAGCTTTGTATCGTCAGCCTCTCTGTGTCCTCCCCACAGCTTACCTTCCATCTAGCTTTGTATCGTCAGCCACTCTATGACCTGTTCACAGCTTACCTTCCATCTAGCTTTGTATTGTCAGCCTGTCTTTGTCCTCCCTACGGCTTACCTTCCATCGAGCTCTGTATCGTCAGCCTCTCTGTGTTCCCTTACAGCTTACGTTCCATCTAGCTTTTTATCGTCAGCCACTCTGTGTCCTGCTCACAGCATACCTTCCATCCAGCTTCATATCGTCAGCCTCCCTGTGTCCTCCTTTCAGCTTACCTTCCATCCAGCTTTGTATCATCCGCCTCTTTGTGTCCTCCTCACAGCTTACCTTCCATTTGCTTTGTATCGTCAGATTCTCTTTCTCCTCCCTCAGCTTACCTTCCATCTAGCGTTGTATCGTCAACCTCTCTGTGTCCCCCTCACAGCTTACATTCCATATAGGTCTGTATCGTAAGTCTCTCTGTGACTTCCCCACAGCTTACCTTCCATCTAGCTTTGTATCGTCAGCCTTCTGTGTTCTCCTCACAGTGTACATTCCATTTAGCTTTTTATCGTCAGGCTCTCTGTGTCCTGCTCACAGATTACCTTCCATCTAGCTTTGCATCGTCAGCCGCTCTGTGTCCTCCCCACAGCTTACCTTCCATCTAGCTTTGTATCGTAAGCCTCTCTGTGACCTCCCCACAGCTTACCTTCCATCTAGCTTTGTATAGTTAGCCTCTCTGTGTCCTACTCACTGCTTAACTTCCATGTAGCTGTTTATCGTCAGCCTCTCTGTGTCCTCCTCAAAGCTTACCATCCATCTAGCTATGTATCGTCAGCCTCTCTGTGTCCTCCTCACAGCTTGCCTTCCATCATGCTTTGTATCGTCAGCCTCTCTCTGTCCTCGCACAGCTTTCCTTCCATCTAGCTCTGTATCGTCAGCCTCTCTGTGTCCTCCTCACAGCTTTCCTTCCATCTGGCTTTGTATCGTCAGCTTCTCTGTGTCCTCCCCACAGCTTAACTTCCATCTCGCTCTGTATCGTAAGTCTCTATGTGTCCACCCCACAGCTTTCCTTCCATCTAGTTCTGTATCGTCAGCTTCTCTGTGTCCTCCTCACAGCTTAAATAACACATATCTTTGTATCGTCAGCCTCTCTGTGTCCTCCAAACAGCTGACCTTACATCTTGCTCTGTATTTTCATCTTCCCTGTGTCCTCCTCACAGCTTAACTTCCATCTAGCTTTGTATCATCAGCCTCTCAGTGTCCTCCTCACAGCGTACCTTCCATCTAGCTTTGTATCGTCAGCCTCTCTGTGTCTTCCCCACAGCTTACCTTCCATCTAGCTCTGTATCTTCATCTTCTCTGTGTCCTCCTCAAAGCTTACCTTCCATCTAGCTCTGTATCGTCAGCTTCTCTCTGTCCTCTTCACAGCTTACCTTCCATCTAGCTTTGTATCGTCAGCCTCTCTGTGTCCTACCCACAGCTGAACTACCATCCGGCTTTGCATCATCATCCTCTCTGTGTCCTCCCTTAGCTAAACCTCTATATAGCTTTGTATCGTCAGCCTCTCTGTGTCCTCCCCACAGCTTACCTTCCATCTAGCTTTGTATCGTCAGCCACTCTATGTCCTGTTCACAGCTTACCTTCCATTTGCTTTGTATCGTCAGATTCTCTTTCTCCTCCCTCAGCTTACCTTCCATCTAGCGTTGTATCGTCAACCTCTCTGTGTCCTCCTCACGGCTTACATTCCATATAGCTCTGTAGCGTAAGTCTCTCTGTGTCTTCCCCACAGCTTACCTTCCATCTAGCTTTGTATCGTCAGCCTCTCTGCGCCCTCCCCACAGCTTACCTTTCATCTAGCTTTGTATCGTCAGCTCCTCTGTGTCCTCACTACAGCTGACATTGCATCTAATTTTGTATCGTCAGCCTTCTGTGTTCTCCTCACAGTGTACATTCCATTTAGCTTTTTATCGTCAGCCTCTCTGTGTCCTCCTCACAGATTACCTTCCATCTAGCTTTGCATCATCAGCCGCTCTGTGTTCTCCCCACAGTTTACCTTCCATCTATCTTTGTTTCGTCCGCATCTCTGAGTCCTCCTTGGAGCTTGCCTTCCATCTAGCTTTCTATCATCAGCCTCTCTATGTGCCCCCTCACAGCTTACCTTCCATCTAGCTCTGTATCGTCAGCCTCTCTGTGTTTTCTCCAAAGCTTACAATCCATCGAGCTTTGTATCGTCAGCCACTCTATGTCGTCACCACAGTTTACCTTCCATCTAGCTTTGTATCGTCCGCCTCTCTGTGTCCACACCACAGCTTACCTTCCATCTAGCTTTATATCATCAGCCTCTCTTTGTCCTATCCAGAGCTTACCTTCCATCTAGCTTTGCATCGTCAACCTCTCTGTGTCCTCCCCACAGCTTACCTTCCATGTAGCTCTGTATGGTAAGTCTCTATGTGTCCACACCACAGCTTTCCTTCCATCTAGTTCTGTATCGTCAGCTTCTCTGTGTCCTCTTAACAGCTTTATTAAATATATCTTTGTATCATCAGCCTCTCTGTGTCCTCCAAACAGCTTACCGTCCCTCTAGCTCTATATCTTCATCTTCTCTGTGTCCTCCTCACAGCTTACCTTCCATCTAGCTTTGTATCGTCAGCCTCTCTGTGTCCTCCTCACAGCTTACCTTCCATCTAGCTTTGTATCGTCAGATTCTCTGTGTCCTCCAAACAGCTTATCTTCCATCTAGCTCTGTATCGTCAGCTTCTCTGTGTCCTCCTCACAGCTTACCTTCCATCTAGCTTTGTATCGTCAGCCTTTCCGCGTCCTCCTCACAGCTTACCTTCCATCTAGCTTTGTATCGTCAGACTCTCTGTGTCCTCCCCACAGCTTACCTTCCATCTAGCTCTGTATCTTCAGCTTCTCTGTGTGCTCCTCACAGCTTACCTTCCATCTAGCTTTGTATTGTCAGCCTCTTTGTGTCCTCCCCACAGATTAACTTCCATCTAGCTCTGTATGGTAAGTCTCTATGAGTCCACCCCAGAGCTTTCCTTCCATCTAGCTCTGTATCATCAGCTTCTCTGTGTCATTCCTCACAGCTTACCGTCCATCTAGCTTTGTATCGTCAGCCTCTCTGTGACCTCCTCACATCTTACGTTCCATCTAGCTTTGTATCATCATCCTATCTTTGTCCTCCTTACAGCTTACCTTCCATCCTTCTTTGTATCATCAGCCTTTCTGTGTCCTCCCCACAGCTTACCTTCCATCCGGCTTTGTATATCAGCCTCTCTGTGTCCTCCTGACAGCTTACATTCCTTCTTGCTTTGCATCGTCAGTCTCTCTATGTTCTCCCCACAGCTTACCTTCCATCTAGCTTTGTATCATCAGTATCTCTGTGTCCTCCTCACAGCGTACCTTCCATCTAGCTTTGTATCGTCAGACTCTCTGTGTCCTCCCCGCTGCTTACCTTCCGTCTAGATCTGTATCGTAAGTCTCTCTGTGTCTTTCCCACAGCTTACCTTCCATTTAGCCTTGTATCATCAGCATCACTGTGACCTCCTCACAACTTACGTTCCATCTCGCTTTGTATCATCATCCTATCTGTGTCCTCCTTACAGCTTACCTTCCATCTAGCTTTGTATCGTCAGCCTCTCTGTGTCCTCCCCACAGCTTACCTTCCATCTGGCTTTGTATCGTCAGCCTTTCTGTGTCCTCCTGACAGCTTACATTCCTTCTTGCTTTGCATCGTCAGCCTATCTATGTCCTCCCCACAGGTTACCTTCCATCTAGCTTTGTATCATCAGCCTCTCTGTGTCCTCCTCACAGCGTACCTTCCATCTAGTTCTGTATCGTCAGCCTCTCTGTTTCCTCCTCACAGCTTCCCTTCCATCATGCTTTTTATAGTCAGCCTCTCTCTGTCCTCGCACAGCTTACCTTCCATCTATCTCTGTATCGTCAGCCTCTCTGTGTCCTCCTCACAGCTTTCCTTCCATTTATTTTGTATCGTCAGCTTCTCTGTGTCCTCCCCACAGCTTAACTTCCATCTCGCTCTGTATGGTAAGTCTCTATGTGTCCACCCCACAGCTTTCCTTCCATCTAGTTCTGTATTGTCAGCTTCTCTGTGTCCTCCTCACAGCTTAAATAACACATATCTTTGGATCGTCAGCCTCTCTGTGTCCTCCAAACAGCTTACCTTCCATCTAGCTCTGTATCTTCACCTTCCCTGTGTCCTCCTCACAGCTTACCTTCCATCTAGCTTTGTATCGTCAGCCTCTCTGTGTCCTCCTCACAGCTTTCCTTCCATTTATTTTGTATCGTCAGCTTCTCTGTGTCCTCCCCACAGCTTAACTTCCATCTCGCTCTGTATGGTAAGTCTCTATGTGTCCACCCCACAGCTTTCCTTCCATCTAGTTCTGTATTGTCAGCTTCTCTGTGTCCTCCTCACAGCTTAAATAACACATATCTTTGGATCGTCAGCCTCTCTGTGTCCTCCAAACAGCTTACCTTCCATCTAGCTCTGTATCTTCACCTTCCCTGTGTCCTCCTCACAGCTTACCTTCCATCTAGCTTTGTATCGTCAGCTTCTCTGTGTCCTCCCCACAGCTTAACTTCCATCTCGCTCTGTATCGTAAGTCTCTATGTGTCCACCCCACAGCTTTCCTTCCATCTAGTTCTGTATCGTCAGCTTCTCTGTGTCCTCCTCACAGCTTAAATAACACATATCTTTGTATCGTCAGCCTCTCTGTGTCCTCCAAACAGCTGACCTTACATCTTGCTCTGTATTTTCATCTTCCCTGTGTCCTCCTCACAGCTTAACTTCCATCTAGCTTTGTATCATCAGCCTCTCAGTGTCCTCCTCACAGCTTACCTTCCATCTAGCTTTGTATCGTCAGCCTCTCTGTGTCTTCCCCACAGCTTACCTTCCATCTAGCTCTGTATCTTCATCTTCTCTGTGTCCTCCTCAAAGCTTACCTTCCATCTAGCTCTGTATCGTCAGCTTCTCTCTGTCCTCTTCACAGCTTACCTTCCATCTAGCTTTGTATCGTCAGCCTCTCTGTGTCCTACCCACAGCTGAACTACCATCCGGCTTTGCATCATCATCCTCTCTGTGTCCTCCCTTAGCTAAACCTCTATATAGCTTTGTATCGTCAGCCTCTCTGTGTCCTCCCCACAGCTTACCTTCCATCTAGCTTTGTATCGTCAGCCACTCTATGTCCTGTTCACAGCTTACCTTCCATTTGCTTTGTATCGTCAGATTCTCTTTCTCCTCCCTCAGCTTACCTTCCATCTAGCGTTGTATCGTCAACCTCTCTGTGTCCTCCTCACGGCTTACATTCCATATAGCTCTGTAGCGTAAGTCTCTCTGTGTCTTCCCCACAGCTTACCTTCCATCTAGCTTTGTATCGTCAGCCTCTCTGCGCCCTCCCCACAGCTTACCTTTCATCTAGCTTTGTATCGTCAGCTCCTCTGTGTCCTCACTACAGCTGACATTGCATCTAATTTTGTATCGTCAGCCTTCTGTGTTCTCCTCACAGTGTACATTCCATTTAGCTTTTTATCGTCAGCCTCTCTGTGTCCTCCTCACAGATTACCTTCCATCTAGCTTTGCATCATCAGCCGCTCTGTGTTCTCCCCACAGTTTACCTTCCATCTATCTTTGTTTCGTCCGCATCTCTGAGTCCTCCTTGGAGCTTGCCTTCCATCTAGCTTTCTATCATCAGCCTCTCTATGTCCCCCTCACAGCTTACCTTCCATCTAGCTCTGTATCGTCAGCCTCTCTGTGTTTTCTCCAAAGCTTACAATCCATCGAGCTTTGTATCGTCAGCCACTCTATGTCGTCACCACAGTTTACCTTCCATCTAGCTTTGTATCGTCCGCCTCTCTGTGTCCACACCACAGCTTACCTTCCATCTAGCTTTATATCATCAGCCTCTCTTTGTCCTATCCAGAGCTTACCTTCCATCTAGCTTTGCATCGTCAACCTCTCTGTGTCCTCCCCACAGCTTACCTTCCATGTAGCTCTGTATGGTAAGTCTCTATGTGTCCACACCACAGCTTTCCTTCCATCTAGTTCTGTATCGTCAGCTTCTCTGTGTCCTCTTAACAGCTTTATTAAATATATCTTTGTATCATCAGCCTCTCTGTGTCCTCCAAACAGCTTACCGTCCCTCTAGCTCTATATCTTCATCTTCTCTGTGTCCTCCTCACAGCTTACCTTCCATCTAGCTTTGTATCGTCAGCCTCTCTGTGTCCTCCTCACAGCTTACCTTCCATCTAGCTTTGTATCGTCAGATTCTCTGTGTCCTCCAAACAGCTTATCTTCCATCTAGCTCTGTATCGTCAGCTTCTCTGTGTCCTCCTCACAGCTTACCTTCCATCTAGCTTTGTATCGTCAGCCTTTCCGCGTCCTCCTCACAGCTTACCTTCCATCTAGCTTTGTATCGTCAGACTCTCTGTGTCCTCCCCACAGCTTACCTTCCATCTAGCTCTGTATCTTCAGCTTCTCTGTGTGCTCCTCACAGCTTACCTTCCATCTAGCTTTGTATTGTCAGCCTCTTTGTGTCCTCCCCACAGATTAACTTCCATCTAGCTCTGTATGGTAAGTCTCTATGAGTCCACCCCAGAGCTTTCCTTCCATCTAGCTCTGTATCATCAGCTTCTCTGTGTCATTCCTCACAGCTTACCGTCCATCTAGCTTTGTATCGTCAGCCTCTCTGTGACCTCCTCACATCTTACGTTCCATCTAGCTTTGTATCATCATCCTATCTTTGTCCTCCTTACAGCTTACCTTCCATCCTTCTTTGTATCATCAGCCTTTCTGTGTCCTCCCCACAGCTTACCTTCCATCCGGCTTTGTATATCAGCCTCTCTGTGTCCTCCTGACAGCTTACATTCCTTCTTGCTTTGCATCGTCAGTCTCTCTATGTTCTCCCCACAGCTTACCTTCCATCTAGCTTTGTATCATCAGTATCTCTGTGTCCTCCTCACAGCGTACCTTCCATCTAGCTTTGTATCGTCAGACTCTCTGTGTCCTCCCCGCTGCTTACCTTCCGTCTAGATCTGTATCGTAAGTCTCTCTGTGTCTTTCCCACAGCTTACCTTCCATTTAGCCTTGTATCATCAGCATCACTGTGACCTCCTCACAACTTACGTTCCATCTCGCTTTGTATCATCATCCTATCTGTGTCCTCCTTACAGCTTACCTTCCATCTAGCTTTGTATCGTCAGCCTCTCTGTGTCCTCCCCACAGCTTACCTTCCATCTGGCTTTGTATCGTCAGCCTTTCTGTGTCCTCCTGACAGCTTACATTCCTTCTTGCTTTGCATCGTCAGCCTATCTATGTCCTCCCCACAGGTTACCTTCCATCTAGCTTTGTATCATCAGCCTCTCTGTGTCCTCCTCACAGCGTACCTTCCATCTAGTTCTGTATCGTCAGCCTCTCTGTTTCCTCCTCACAGCTTCCCTTCCATCATGCTTTTTATAGTCAGCCTCTCTCTGTCCTCGCACAGCTTACCTTCCATCTATCTCTGTATCGTCAGCCTCTCTGTGTCCTCCTCACAGCTTTCCTTCCATTTATTTTGTATCGTCAGCTTCTCTGTGTCCTCCCCACAGCTTAACTTCCATCTCGCTCTGTATGGTAAGTCTCTATGTGTCCACCCCACAGCTTTCCTTCCATCTAGTTCTGTATTGTCAGCTTCTCTGTGTCCTCCTCACAGCTTAAATAACACATATCTTTGGATCGTCAGCCTCTCTGTGTCCTCCAAACAGCTTACCTTCCATCTAGCTCTGTATCTTCACCTTCCCTGTGTCCTCCTCACAGCTTACCTTCCATCTAGCTTTGTATCGTCAGCCTCTCTGTGTCCTCCTCACAGCTTACCTTCCATCAACTTTGTATTGTCAGCCTCTCTGTGTCTTCTACACAGCTTACCTTCCATCTAGCTCTGTATCGTCAGCTTCTCTGTGTGCTCCTCACAGCTTACCTTCCATCTAGCTTTGTATCGTCAGCTTCTCTGTGTCCTCCCCACAGCTTAACTTCCATCTAGCTCTGTATGGTCAGTCTCTATGTCTCTACCCCACAGCTTTCCTTCCATCTAGTTCTGTATCGTCAGATTCTCTGTGTCCTCCTCACAGCTTACATTCCATATAGCTCTGTATCGTAAGTCTCTCTGTGTCTTCCCCACAGCTTACCTTCCATCTAGCTTTGTATCGTCAGCCTCTCTGCGCCCTCCCCACAGCTTACCTTTCATCTAGCTTTGTATCGTCAGCTCCTCTGTGTCCTCACTACAGCTGACATTGCATCTAATTTTGTATCGTCAGCCTTCTGTGTTCTCCTCACAGTGTACATTCCATTTAGCTTTTTATCGTCAGCCTCTCTGTGTCCTCCTCACAGATTACCTTCCATCTAGCTTTGCATCATCAGCCGCTCTGTGTTCTCCCCGCAGCTTACCTTCCATCTAGCTTTGTGTCGTAAGCCTCTGTGTGACCTCCCCACAGCTGACCTTCCATCTAGCTTTGTATCGTCAGCATCTCTGTGTCCTCCTCACAGCTTAACTTCCATGTAGCTTTGTATCGTCAGCATTTCTGTGTCCTCCTTAAAGCTTACCTTCCATCTAGCTCTGTATCGTCAGCCTCTCTGTGTGCTCCTCACAGCTTGCCTTCCATCATCCTTTGTATCGTCAGCCTCTCTGTGTCCTCGCACAGCTTACCTTCCATCTGGCTCTGTATCATCAGCGTCTCTGTGTCCTCCTCACAGCTTGCCTTCCACCTAGCTTTGTATATTCAGCGTCTCTGTGTCCTCCTCACAGCTCACCTTCCATCTCACTCTGTATCTTCAGCTTCTCTGTGTCCTCCTCACAGCTTTCCTTCCATCTAGCTTTGTATCGTCAGCTTCTCTGTGTCCTCCCCACAGCTTAACTTCCTTCTCGCTCTGTATGGTAAGTCTCTATGTGTCCACCCCACAGCTTTCCTTCCATCTAGTTCTGTATCGTCAGCCTCTCTGTGTCCTCCAAACAGCTGACCTTCCATCTTGCTCTGTATCTTCATCTTCGCTGTGTCCTCCTCACAGCTTACCTTCCATCTAGCTTTGTATCATCAGCCTCTCTGTGTCCTCCTCACAGCTTACCTTCCATCTATCTTTGTATCGTCAGCCTCTCTGTGTCTTCCCCACAGCTTACCTTCCATCTAGCTCTGTATCTTCATCTTCTCTGTGTCCTCCTCAAAGCTTACCTTCCATCTAGCTTTGTATCGTCAGCCTCTCTGTGTACTCCCCACAGCTTACCTTCCTTCTAGCTCTGTATCGTCAGCTTCTCTGTGTCCTCTTCACAGCTTACCTTCCATCTAGCTTTGTATCGTCAGCCTCTCTGTGTCCTACCCACAGCTCAACTTCCATCCGGCTTTGCATCATCAGCCTCTCTGTGTCCTCCTCTCAGCTTACCTTCCATCTAGCTTTTGTATCATCATCCTCACTGTGTCCTCCCTCAGCTTAACCTCTATATAGCTTTGTATCGTCAGCCTCTCTGTGTCCTCCCCACAGCTTACCTTCCATCTAGCTTTGTATCGTCAGCCACTCTATGACCTGTTCACAGCTTACCTTCCATCTAGCTTTGTATTGTCAGCCTGTCTTTGTCCTCCCTACGGCTTACCTTCCATCGAGCTCTGTATCGTCAGCCTCTCTGTGTTCCCTTACAGCTTACGTTCCATCTAGCTTTTTATCGTCAGCCACTCTGTGTCCTGCTCACAGCATACCTTCCATCCAGCTTCATATCGTCAGCCTCCCTGTGTCCTCCTTTCAGCTTACCTTCCATCCAGCTTTGTATCATCCGCCTCTTTGTGTCCTCCTCACAGCTTACCTTCCATTTGCTTTGTATCGTCAGATTCTCTTTCTCCTCCCTCAGCTTACCTTCCATCTAGCGTTGTATCGTCAACCTCTCTGTGTCCCCCTCACAGCTTACATTCCATATAGGTCTGTATCGTAAGTCTCTCTGTGACTTCCCCACAGCTTACCTTCCATCTAGCTTTGTATCGTCAGCCTTCTGTGTTCTCCTCACAGTGTACATTCCATTTAGCTTTTTATCGTCAGGCTCTCTGTGTCCTGCTCACAGATTACCTTCCATCTAGCTTTGCATCGTCAGCCGCTCTGTGTCCTCCCCACAGCTTACCTTCCATCTAGCTTTGTATCGTAAGCCTCTCTGTGACCTCCCCACAGCTTACCTTCCATCTAGCTTTGTATAGTTAGCCTCTCTGTGTCCTACTCACTGCTTAACTTCCATGTAGCTGTTTATCGTCAGCCTCTCTGTGTCCTCCTCAAAGCTTACCATCCATCTAGCTATGTATCGTCAGCCTCTCTGTGTCCTCCTCACAGCTTGCCTTCCATCATGCTTTGTATCGTCAGCCTCTCTCTGTCCTCGCACAGCTTTCCTTCCATCTAGCTCTGTATCGTCAGCCTCTCTGTGTCCTCCTCACAGCTTTCCTTCCATCTGGCTTTGTATCGTCAGCTTCTCTGTGTCCACCCCACAGCTTAACTTCCATCTCGCTCTGTATCGTAAGTCTCTATGTGTCCACCCCACAGCTTTCCTTCCATCTAGTTCTGTATCGTCAGCTTCTCTGTGTCCTCCTCACAGCTTAAATAACACATATCTTTGTATCGTCAGCCTCTCTGTGTCCTCCAAACAGCTGACCTTACATCTTGCTCTGTATTTTCATCTTCCCTGTGTCCTCCTCACAGCTTAACTTCCATCTAGCTTTGTATCATCAGCCTCTCAGTGTCCTCCTCACAGCTTACCTTCCATCTAGCTTTGTATCGTCAGCCTCTCTGTGTCTTCCCCACAGCTTACCTTCCATCTAGCTCTGTATCTTCATCTTCTCTGTGTCCTCCTCAAAGCTTACCTTCCATCTAGCTCTGTATCGTCAGCTTCTCTCTGTCCTCTTCACAGCTTACCTTCCATCTAGCTTTGTATCGTCAGCCTCTCTGTGTCCTACCCACAGCTGAACTACCATCCGGCTTTGCATCATCATCCTCTCTGTGTCCTCCCTTAGCTAAACCTCTATATAGCTTTGTATCGTCAGCCTCTCTGTGTCCTCCCCACAGCTTACCTTCCATCTAGCTTTGTATCGTCAGCCACTCTATGTCCTGTTCACAGCTTACCTTCCATTTGCTTTGTATCGTCAGATTCTCTTTCTCCTCCCTCAGCTTACCTTCCATCTAGCGTTGTATCGTCAACCTCTCTGTGTCCTCCTCACGGCTTACATTCCATATAGCTCTGTAGCGTAAGTCTCTCTGTGTCTTCCCCACAGCTTACCTTCCATCTAGCTTTGTATCGTCAGCCTCTCTGCGCCCTCCCCACAGCTTACCTTTCATCTAGCTTTGTATCGTCAGCTCCTCTGTGTCCTCACTACAGCTGACATTGCATCTAATTTTGTATCGTCAGCCTTCTGTGTTCTCCTCACAGTGTACATTCCATTTAGCTTTTTATCGTCAGCCTCTCTGTGTCCTCCTCACAGATTACCTTCCATCTAGCTTTGCATCATCAGCCGCTCTGTGTTCTCCCCACAGTTTACCTTCCATCTATCTTTGTTTCGTCCGCATCTCTGAGTCCTCCTTGGAGCTTGCCTTCCATCTAGCTTTCTATCATCAGCCTCTCTATGTCCCCCTCACAGCTTACCTTCCATCTAGCTCTGTATCGTCAGCCTCTCTGTGTTTTCTCCAAAGCTTACAATCCATCGAGCTTTGTATCGTCAGCCACTCTATGTCGTCACCACAGTTTACCTTCCATCTAGCTTTGTATCGTCCGCCTCTCTGTGTCCACACCACAGCTTACCTTCCATCTAGCTTTATATCATCAGCCTCTCTTTGTCCTATCCAGAGCTTACCTTCCATCTAGATTTGCATCGTCAACCTCTCTGTGTCCTCCCCACAGCTTACCTTCCATGTAGCTCTGTATGGTAAGTCTCTATGTGTCCACACCACAGCTTTCCTTCCATCTAGTTCTGTATCGTCAGCTTCTCTGTGTCCTCTTAACAGCTTTATTAAATATATCTTTGTATCATCAGCCTCTCTGTGTCCTCCAAACAGCTTACCGTCCCTCTAGCTCTATATCTTCATCTTCTCTGTGTCCTCCTCACAGCTTACCTTCCATCTAGCTTTGTATCGTCAGCCTCTCTGTGTCCTCCTCACAGCTTACCTTCCATCTAGCTTTGTATCGTCAGATTCTCTGTGTCCTCCAAACAGCTTATCTTCCATCTAGCTCTGTATCGTCAGCTTCTCTGTGTCCTCCTCACAGCTTACCTTCCATCTAGCTTTGTATCGTCAGCCTTTCTGCGTCCTCCTCACAGCTTACCTTCCATCTAGCTTTGTATCGTCAGACTCTCTGTGTCCTCCCCACAGCTTACCTTCCATCTAGCTCTGTATCTTCAGCTTCTCTGTGTGCTCCTCACAGCTTACCTTCCATCTAGCTTTGTATTGTCAGCCTCTTTGTGTCCTCCCCACAGCTTAACTTCCATCTAGCTCTGTATGGTAAGTCTCTATGAGTCCACCCCAGAGCTTTCCTTCCATCTAGCTCTGTATCATCAGCTTCTCTGTGTCATTCCTCACAGCTTACCGTCCATCTAGCTTTGTATCGTCAGCCTCTCTGTGACCTCCTCACATCTTACGTTCCATCTAGCTTTGTATCATCATCCTATCTTTGTCCTCCTTACAGCTTACCTTCCATCCTTCTTTGTATCATCAGCCTTTCTGTGTCCTCCCCACAGCTTACCTTCCATCCGGCTTTGTATATCAGCCTCTCTGTGTCCTCCTGACAGCTTACATTCCTTCTTGCTTTGCATCGTCAGCCTCTCTATGTTCTCCCCACAGCTTACCTTCCATCTAGCTTTGTATCAACAGTATCTCTGTGTCCTCCTCACTGCATACATTCCATCTAGCTTTGTATCGTCAGAATCTCTGTGTCCTCCCCGCAGCTTACCTTCCGTCTAGATCTGTATCGTAAGTCTCTCTGTGTCTTTCCCACAGCTTACCTTCCATTTAGCTTTGTATCATCAGCCTCTCTGTGACCTCCTCACAACTTACGTTGCATCTCGCTTTGTATCATCATTCTATCTGTGTCCTCCTTACAGCTTACCTTCCATCTAGCTTTGTATCGTCAGCCTCTCTGTGTCCTCCCCACAGCTTACGTTCCATCTGGCTTTGTATAGTAAGCCTCTCTGTTTCCTCATCACAGCTTGCCTTCCATCATGCTTTGTATCGTCAGCCTCTCTCTGTCCTCGCACAGCTTTCCTTCCATTTATTTTGTATCGTTAGCTTCTCTGTGTCCTCCCCACAGCTTAACTTCCATCTCGCTCTGTATGGTAAGTCTCTATGTGTCCACCGCACAGCTTTCCTTCCATCTAGTTCTGTTTTGTCAGCTTCTCTGTGTCCTCCTCACAGCTTAAATAACACATATCTTTGTATCGTCAGCCTCTCTGTGTCCTCTAAACAGCTTACCTTCCATCTAGCTCTGTATCTTCATCTTCCCTGTGTTCTCCTCACAGCTTACCTTCCATCTAGCTTTGTATCGTCAGCCTCTCTGTGTCCTCCTCACAGCTTACCTTCCATCAACTGTGTATCGTCAGCCTCTCTGTGTCTTCTACACAGCTTACCTTCCATCTAGCTCTGAATCGTCAGCCTCTCTGTGTGCTCCTCACAGCTTACCTTCCATCTAGCTTTTTATCGTCAGCTTCTCTGAGTCCTCCCCACAGCTTAACTTCCATCTCGCTCTGTATCGTAAGTCTCTATGTGTCCACCCCACAGCTTTCCTTCCATCTAGTTCTGTATCGTCAGCTTCTCTGTGTCCTCTTCACAGCTTTATTAAATATATCTTTGTATCATCAGCCTCTCTGTGTCCTCCAAACAGCTCACCGTCCCTCTGCTCTATATCTTCATCTTCTCTGTGTCCTCCTCACAGCTTACCTTCCATCTAGCTTTGTATCGTCAGCCTTTCCGTGTCCTCACCACAGCTTACCTTCCATCTAGCTCTGTATCGTCAGCTTCTCTGCGTGCTCCTCACAGCTTACCTTCCATCTAGCTTTGTATCGTCAGTCTCTCTGTGACCTCCTCACATCTTACGTTCCATCTAGCTTTGTATCATCATCCTACCTTTGTCCTCCTTACAGCTTACCTTCCATCCTTCTTTGTATCATCAGCCTTTCTGTGTCCTCCCCACAGCTTACCTTCCATCCGGCTTTGTATATCAGCCTCTCTGTGTCCTCCTGACAGCTTACATTCCTTCTTGCTTTGCATCGTCAGCCTCTCTATGTTCTCCCCACAGCTTACCTTCCATCTAGCTTTGTATCATCAGTATCTCTGTGTCCTCCTCACAGCGTACCTTCCATCTAGCTTTGTATCGTCAGACTCTCTGTGTCCTCCCCGCAGCTTACCTTCCATCTAGATCTGTATCGTAAGTCTCTCTGTGTCTTTACCACAGCTTACCTTCCATTTAGCTTTGTATCATCAGCCTCACTGTGACCTCCTCACAACTTACGTTCCATCTCGCTTTGTATCATCATCCTATCTGTGTCCTCCTTACAGCTTACCTTCCATCTAGCTTTGTATCGTCAGCCTCTCTGTGTCCTCCCCACAGCTTACCTTCCATCTGGCTTTGCATAGTCAGCCTCTCTGTGTCCTCCTGACAGCTTACATTCCTTCTTGCTTTGCATCGTCAGCCTTTCTATGTCCTCCCCACAGCTTACCTTCCATCTAGCTTTGTATCATCAGCCTCTCTGTGTCCTCCTCACAGCGTACCTTCCATCTAGTTCTGTATCGTCAGCCTCTCTGTTTCATCCTCACAGCTTCCCTTCCATCATGCTTTTTATCGTCAGCCTCTCTCTGTCCTCGCACAGCTTACCTTCCATCTAGCTCTGTATCGTCAGCCTCTCTCTGTCCTCCTCACAGCTTTCCTTCCATTTATTTTGTATCGTCAGCTTCTCTGTGTCCTCCCCACAGCTTAACTTCCATCTCGCTCTGTATGGTAAGTCTCTATGTGTCCACCCCACAGCTTTCCTTCCATCTAGTTCTGTATCGTCAGCTTCTCTGTGTCCTCCTCACAGCTTAAATAACACATATCTTTGTATCATCAGCCTCTCTGTGTCCTCCAAACAGCTTACCTTCCATCTAGCTCTGTATCTTCACCTTCCCTGTGTCCTCCTCACAGCTTACCTTCCATCTAGCTTTGTATCGTCAGCCTCTCTGTGTCCTCCTCACAGCTTACCTTCCATCAACATTGTATTGTCAGCCTCTCTGTGTCTTCTACACAGCTTACCTTCCATCTAGCTCTGTATCGTCAGCTTCTCTGTGTGCTCCTCACAGCTTACCTTCCATCTAGCTTTGTATCGTCAGCTTCTCTGTGTCCTCCCCACAGCTTAACTTCCATCTAGCTCTGTATGGTAAGTCTCTATGTCTCTACCCCACAGCTTTCCTTCCATCTAGTTCTGTATCGTCAGATTCTCTGTGTCCTCCTCACAGCTTACCTTCCATCTAGCTTTGTATCGTCAGCCTTTCCGCGTCCTCCTCACAGCTTACCTTCCATCTAGCTTTGTATCGTCAGACTCTCTGTGTCCTCCCCACAGCTTACCTTCCATCTAGCTCTGTATCTTCAGCTTCTCTGTGTGCTCCTCATAGCTTACCTTCCATCTAGCTTTGTATCGTCAGCCTCTTTGTGTCCTCCCCACAGCTTAACTTCCATCTAGCTCTGTATGGTAAGTCTCTATGAGTCCACCCCAGAGCTTTCCTTCCATCTAGCTCTGTATCATCAGCTTCTCTGTGTCATTCCTCACAGCTTACCTTCCATCTAGCTTTGTATCGTCAGCCTCTCTGTGACCTCCTCACATCTTACGTTCCATCTAGCTTTGTATCATCATCCTATCTTTGTCCTCCTTACAGCTTACCTTCCATCCTTCTTTGTATCATCAGCCTTTCTGTGTCCTCCCCACAGCTTACCTTCCATCCGGCTTTGTATATCAGCCTCTCTGTGTCCTCCTGACAGCTTACATTCCTTCTTGCTTTGCATCGTCAGCCTCTCTATGTTCTCCCCACAGCTTACCTTCCATCTAGCTTTGTATCAATAGTATCTCTGTGTCCTCCTCACTGCATACATTCCATCTAGCTTTGTATCGTCAGAATCTCTGTGTCCTCCCCGCAGCTTACCTTCCGTCTAGATCTGTATCGTAAGTCTCTCTGTGTCTTTCCCACAGCTTATCTTCCATTTAGCTTTGTATCATCAGCCTCTCTGTGACCTCCTCACAACTTACGTTCCATCTCGCTTTGTATCATCATCCTATCTGTGTCCTCCTTACAGCTTACCTTCCATCTAGCTTTGTATCGTCAGCCTCTCTGTGTCTTCCCCACAGCTTATGTTCCATCTGGCTTTGTATAGTAAGCCTCTCTGTTTCCTCATCACAGCTTGCCTTCCATCATGCTTTGTATCGTCAGCCTCTCTCTGTCCTCGCACAGCTTTCCTTCCATTTATTTTGTATCGTTAGCTTCTCTGTGTCCTCCCCACAGCTTAACTTCCATCTCGTTCTGTATGGTAAGTCTCTATGTGTCCACCCCACAGCTTTCCTTCCATCTAGTTCTGTTTTGTCAGCTTCTCTGTGTCCTCCTCACAGCTTAAATAACACATATCTTTGTATCGTCAGCCTCTCTGTGTCCTCTAAACAGCTTACCTTCCATCTAGCTCTGTATCTTCATCTTCCCTGTGTTCTCCTCACAGCTTACCTTCCATCTAGCTTTGTATCGTCAGCCTCTCTGTGTCCTCCTCACAGCTTACCTTCCATCAACTGTGTATCGTCAGCCTCTCTGTGTCTTCTACACAGCTTACCTTCCATCTAGCTCTGAATCGTCAGCCTCTCTGTGTGCTCCTCACAGCTTACCTTCCATCTAGCTTTTTATCGTCAGCTTCTCTGTGTCCTCCCCACAGCTTAACTTCCATCTCGCTCTGTATCGTAAGTCTCTATGTGTCCACCCCACAGCTTTCCTTCCATCTAGTTCTGTATCGTCAGCTTCTCTGTGTCCTCTTCACAGCTTTATTAAATATATCTTTGTATCATCAGCCTCTCTGTGTCCTCCAAACAGCTCACCGTCCCTCTGCTCTATATCTTCATCTTCTCTGTGTCCTCCTCACAGCTTACCTTCCATCTAGCTTTGTATCGTCAGCCTTTCCGTGTCCTCACCACAGCTTACCTTCCATCTAGCTCTGTATCGTCAGCTTCTCTGTGTGCTCCTCACAGCTTACCTTCCATCTAGCTTTGTATCGTCAGCCTCTTTGTGTCCTCCCCACAGCTTAACTTCCATCTAGCTCTGTATGGTAAGTCTCTATGTGTCCACCCCAGAGCTTTCCTTCCATCGAGCTCTGTATCATCAGCTTCTCTGTGTCCTCCTCACAGCTTACCTTACACATATGTTTGTATCGTCAGCTTCTCTGTGTGCTCCTCACAGCTTACCTTCCATCTAGCTTTGTATCGTCAGTCTCTCTGTGACCTCCTCACATCTTACGTTCCATCTAGCTTTGTATCATCATCCTACCTTTGTCCTCCTTACAGCTTACCTTCCATCCTTCTTTGTATCATCAGCCTTTCTGTGTCCTCCCCACAGCTTACCTTCCATCCGGCTTTGTATATCAGCCTCTCTGTGTCCTCCTGACAGCTTACATTCCTTCTTGCTTTGCATCGTCAGCCTCTCTATGTTCTCCCCACAGCTTACCTTCCATCTAGCTTTGTATCATCAGTATCTCTGTGTCCTCCTCACAGCGTACCTTCCATCTAGCTTTGTATCGTCAGACTCTCTGTGTCCTCCCCGCAGCTTACCTTCCGTCTAGATCTGTATCGTAAGTCTCTCCGTGTCTTTACCACAGCTTACCTTCCATTTAGCTTTGTATCATCAGCCTCACTGTGACCTCCTCACAACTTACGTTCCATCTCGCTTTGTATCATCATCCTATCTGTGTCCTCCTTACAGCTTACCTTCCATCTAGCTTTGTATCGTCAGCCTCTCTGTGTCCTCCCCACAGCTTACCTTCCATCTGGCTTTGTATCGTCAGCCTCTCTGTGTCCTCCTGACAGCTTACATTCCATCTTGCTTTGCATCGTCAGCCTTTCTATGTCCTCCCCACAGCTTACCTTCCATCTAGCTTTGTATCATCAGCCTCTCTGTGTCCTCCTCACAGCGTACCTTCCATCTAGTTCTGTATCGTCAGCCTCTCTGTTTCCTCCTCACAGCTTCCCTTCCATCATGCTTTTTATCGTCAGCCTCTCTCTGTCCTCGCACAGCTTACCTTCCATCTAGCTCTGTATCGTCAGCCTCTCTGTGTCCTCCTCACAGCTTTACTTCCATTTATTTTGTATCGTCAGCTTCTCTGTGTCCTCCCCACAGCTTAACTTCCATCTCGCTCTGTATGGTAAGTCTCTATGTGACCACCCCACAGCTTTCCTTCCATCGAGTTCTGTATCGTCAGCTTCTCTGTGTCCTCCTCACAGCTTAAATAACACATATCTTTGTATCATCAGCCTCTCTGTGTCCTCCAAACAGCTTACCTTCCATCTAGCTCTGTATCTTCACCTTCCCTGTGTCCTCCTCACAGCTTACCTTCCATCTAGCTTTGTATCGTCAGCCTCTCTGTGTCCTCCTCACAGCTTACCTTCCATCAACTTTGTATTGTCAGCCTCTCTGTGTCTTCTACACAGCTTACCTTCCATCTAGCTCTGTATCGTCAGCTTCTCTGTGTGCTCCTCACAGCTTACCTTCCATTTAGCTTTGTATCGTCAGCTTCTCTGTGTCCTTCCCACAGCTTAACTTCCATCTAGCTCTGTATGGTAAGTCTCTATGTCTCTACCCCACAGCTTTCCTTCCATCTAGTTCTGTATCGTCAGATTCTCTGTGTTCTCCTCACAGCTTACCTTACACATATCTTTGTATCGTCAGCCTCTCTCTGTCCTCCAAACAGCCTACCTTCCATCTAGCTTTGTATCGTCAGCCTCTCTGTGACCTCCTCACAACTTACGTTCCATCTTGTATTGTATCATCATCCTATCTGTGTCCTCCTTGCAGCTTACCTTCCATCCTACTTTGTATCGTCAGCTTCTCTGTGTCCTCCCCACAGCTTACCTTCCATCCGGCTTTGTATAGTCAGCATCTCTGTGTCCTCCTGACAGCTTACATTCCTTCTTGCTTTGCATCGTCAGCCTCTCTATGTTCTCCCCACATCTTACCTTCCATCTAGCTTTGTATCATCAGTATCTCTGTGTCCTCCTCACAGCGTACCTTCCATCTAGCTTTGTATCGTCAGACTCTCTGTGTCCTCCCCGCAGCTTACCTTCCATCTAGATCTGTATTTTAAGTCTCTCTTTGTCTTTCCCACAGCTTACCTTCCGTTTAGCTTTGCATCATCATCCTCTCTGTGACCTCACACAACTTACGTTCCATCTCGCTTTGTATCATCATCCTATCTGTGTCCTCCTTACAGCTTACCTTCCATCTAGCTTTGTATCGTCAGCCTCTCTGTGTCCTCCCCACAGCTTACCTTCCATCTGGCTTTGTAGAGTCAGCCTCTCTGTGTCCTCCTGACAGCTTACATTCCTTCTTGCTTTGCATCGTCAGACTCTCTGTGTCCTCCTCACAGCTTACTTTCCATCTAGCTTTGTATCATTAGCTTCTCTGTTTCCTCCCAACAGCTTACCTTCCATCTAGCTCTGTATTATAAGTCTCTCTGTATATTCTCCAAAGCTTACCTTCCATCTAGCTTTGAATCGTCATATTCTCTGTGTCCTCCTCACAGCTTACCTTCCATCTTGCTTTGTATCGTCAGCTTCTCTGTGTCCTCCTCAAAGCTTACCTTGCATCTAGCTTTCTATCGTCAGCCTCTCTGTGTCCTACCCACAGCTCACCTTCCATCTGGCTTTGTATCATCAGCCTCTCTGTGTCCTCCCCTCAGCTTACCTTCCATCTAGCTTTTGTATCATCAGCCTCTCTGTGTCCTCCCTCAGCTAAACCTCTATATAGCTTTGTATCGTCAGCCTCTCTGTGTCCTCCCCACAGCTTACCATCCATCTAGCTTTGTATCGTCAGCCACTCTTTGTCCTGCTCACAGCTTACCTTCCATCTAGCTTTGTATCATCAGCCTGTCTGTGTCCTCCCAATGGCTCAACTGCCATCGAGCTCTGTATCGTCAGCCTCTCTGTGTTCCCTTACAGCATACGTTCCATCTAGCTTTTTATCGTCAGCCAATCTGTGTCCTGCTCACAGCTTACCTTCCGTCTAGCTTCATATCGTCAGCCTCCCTGTGTCCTCCTTTCAGCTTACCTTCCATCTAGCTTTGTATCGTCCGTCTCTTTGAGTCCTCCTCACAGCTTACCTTCCATTTGCTTTGTGTCATCAGACTCTCTTTGTCCTCCCTCAGCTTACATTCCATCTAGCGTTGTATCGTCAACCTCTCTGTGTCCTCCTCACAGCCTACATTCCATATAGCTCTGTGTCATAAGTCTCTCTGTGTCTTCCCCACAGCTTACCTTCCATCTAGCTTTGTATCATCAGCCTGTCTGTGTCCTCCCAATGGCTCAACTTCCATCGAGCTCTGTATCGTCAGCCTCTCTGTGTTCTCTTCACAGTGTACATTCCATTTAGCTTTTTATCGTCAGCCTCTCTGTGTCCTCCTCATAGATTACCTTCCATCCAGCTTTGCATCATCAGCTGCTCTGTGTCCTCCCCACAGCTTACCTTCCATCTAGCTTTGTATCGTAAGCCTCTGTGTGACCTCCCCACAGCTTACCTTCCATCTAGCTTTGTATCGTCAGCGTCTCTGTGTCCTCCTCCCAGCTTAACTTCCATGTAGCTTTTTATCGTCAGCATTTCTTTGTCCTCCTCAAAGCTTACCTTCCATCTAGCTCTGTATCGTCAGCCTCTCTGTGTGCTCCTCACAGCTTGCCTTCCATTATCCTTTGTATCGTCAGCCTCTCTGTGTCCTCGCACAGCTTACCTTCCATCTCACTCAGTATCTTCAGCTTCTCTGTGTCCTCCTGACAGCTTACCTTCCATCTTGCTTTTTATCGTCAGCCTCTCTGTGTCCTACCCACAGCTCACCTTCCATCTAACTGTTGTATCGTCAGCCTCTCTGTGTCCTCCCCACAGGTTAACTTCCATCTAGCTTTTTATCGTCAGCCACCCTGTGTCCTCCTCACAGCTTACATTCCATCTAGCTTTGTATCGTCAGCTTCTCTGTGTCCTCCTCACAGCTTACCTTGCATCTAGCTTTGTATCGTCAGCATCTCTGAGTCCTCCTCGGAGCTTGCCTTCCATCTAGCTTTCTATCATCAGTCTCTCTGTGTCCTCCTCACAGCTTACCTTCCATCTTGCTCTGTATCGCAGCCTCTCTGTGTTCTCTCCAAAGCTTACAATCCATCGAGCTTTGTATCGTCAGCCTCTCTATGTCGTCACCACAGTTTACCTTCCATCTAGCTTTGTATCGTCCGCATCTCTGTTTCCACACCACAGCTTACCTTCCATCTAGCTTTGTATCATCAGCCTCTCTTTGTCCTATCCAGAGCTTACCTTCCATCTAGCTTTGCATCGTCAACCTCTCTGTGTCATCCCCACAGCTTACCTTCCATGTAGCTCTGTATGGTAAGTCTCTATGTGTCCACACCACAGCTTTCCTTCCATCTAGTTCTGTATTGTCAGCTTCTCTGTGTCCTCTTCACAGCTTTATTACATATATCTTTGTATCATCAGCCTCTCTGTGTCCTCCAAACAGCTTACCTTCCCTCTTGCTGCATATCTTCATCTTCTCTGTGTCCTCCTCACAGCTTACCTTCCATCTAGCTTTGTATCGTCAGCTTCTCTGTGTCCTCCCCACAGCTTACCTTCCATCTAGCTCTGTATTATCAGCTTCTCTGTGTCCTGGTCACAGCTTTCCTTCCATCTAGCTTTGTATTGTCAGCTTCTCTGTGTCCTCCCCACAACTGAACTTCCATCTCGCTCTGTATGGTAAGTCTCTATGTGTCCACCCCACAGCTTTCCTTCCATCTAGTTCTGTATCGTCAGCTTCTCTGTGTCCTCCTCACAGCTTAATTAAAACATATCTTTGTATCGTCAGCCTCTCTGTGTCCTCCAAACAGCTTACCTTCCATCTAGCTCTATATCTTCATCTTCTCTGTGTCCTCCTCACAGCTTACCTTCCATCTAGCTTTGTATCGTCAGCCTCTCTGTGTCCTCCTCACTGCTTACCTTCACTCTAGCTTTGTATCGTCAGCCTCTCTGTGTCCTCCCCACAGCTTAACTTCCATCTCGCTCTGTACGGTAAGTCTCTATGTGTCCACCCCACAGCTTTCCTTCCATCTAGTTCTGTATCGTCAGCTTCTCTGTGTCCTCCTCACAGCTTAAATAACACATATCTTTGTATCGTCAGCCTCTCTGTGTCTTCCAAACAGCTTACCTTCCATCTAGCTCTGTATCTTCATCTTCTCTGTGTCCTCCTCACAGCTTACATTCCATCTAGCTTTGTATCATCATTCTATCTGTGTCATCCTTACAGCTTACCTTCCATCCTACTTTGTATCATCAGCCTTTCTGTGTCCTCCCCATAGCTTACCTTCCATCCGGCTTTGTATATCAGCCTCTCTGTGTCCTTTTGACAGCTTACATTCCTTCTTGCTTTGCATCGTCAGCCTCTCTATGTTCTCCCCACAGCTTACCTTCCATCTAGCTTTGTATCATCAGTATCTCTGTGTCCTCCTCACAGCCTACCTTCCATCTAGCTTTGTATCGTCAGACTCTCTGTGTCCTCCCCGCAGCTTACCTTCCGTCTAGATCTGTATCGTAAGTCTCTCTGTGTCTTTCCCACAGCTTACCTTCCATTTAGCTTTGTATCATCAGCTTCTCTGTGACCTCCTCACAACTTACGTTCCATCTCGCTTTGTATCTTCATCCTATCTGTGTCCTCCTTACAGCTTACCTTCCATCTAGCTTTGTATCGTCAGCCTCTCTGTGTCCTCCCCACAGCTTACCTTCCATCTGGCTTTGTATAGTCAGCCTCTCTGTGTCCTCCTGACAGCTTACATTCCTTCTTGCTTTGCATCGTCAGCCTATCTATGTCCTCCCCACAGCTTACCTTCCATCTAGCTTTGTATCGTCAGCCTCTCTGTGTTCTCCTCACAGCGTACCTTCCATCTAGCTTTGTATCGTCAGACTCTCTGTGTCCTCCTCACAGCTTACTTTCCATCTAGCTTTGTATCATCAGCCTCTCTGTGTCCTCCCAACAGCTTACCTTCCATCTAGCTCTGTATCATAAGTCTCTCTGTATATTCCCCAAAGCTTACCTTCCATCTTGCTTTGTATCGTCATCTTCTCGGTGTCCTCCTCACAGCTTACCTTCCATCTAGCTTTGTATCGCCAGCTTCTCTGTGTCCTCCTCAAAGCTTACCTTGCATCTAGCTTTGTATCGTAAGCATCTCTGAGTCCTCCTCGGAGCTTGCCTTCCATTTAGCTTTCTATCGTTAGCCTCTCTGTGTCCTCCTCACAGCTTACCTTCCATCTAGCTCTGTATCTTCATCTTCTCTGTGTCCTCCTCACAGCTTACCTTCCATCTAGCGTTGTATCGTCAGCCTCTCTGTGTCCTCCCCACAGCTTACCTTCCATCTAGCTCTGTATCGTCAGCTTCTCTGTGCCCTCCCCACAGCTTAACTTTGATCTAGCGTTGTATCGTCAGCCCCTCTGTGTCCTCACTACAGCTGACATTGCATCTAACTTTGTATCGTCAGCCTCTCTGTGTTCTCCTCACAGTGTACATTCCATTTAGCTTTTTATCGTCAGCCTCTCTTTGTCCTCCACATTTATTACCTTCCATCTAGCTTTGCATCGTCAGCCGCTCTGTGTCCTCCCCACAGCTTACCTTCCATCTAGCTTTGTATCGTAAGCCTCTCTGTGACCTCCCCACAGCTTACCTACCATCTAGCTTTGTATCGTTAGCCTCTCTGTGTCCTACTCACTGCTTAACTTCCATGTAGCTTTTTATCGTCAGCCTCTCTGTATCCTCCTCAAAGCTTACCATCCATCTAGCTATGTATCATCAGCCTCTCTGTGTCCTCCTCACAGCTTGCCTTCCATCATGCTTTGTATCGTCAGCCTCTCTCTGTCCTCGCACAGCTTACCTTCCATCTAGCTCTGTATCGTCAGCCTCTCTGTGTCCTCCTCACAGCTTTCCTTCCATCTAGCTTTGTATCGTCAGCTTCTCTGTGTCCTCCCCACAGCTTAACTTCCATCTCGCTCTGTATGGTAAGTCTCTATGTGTCCACCCCACAGCTTTCCTTCCATCTAGTTCTGTATCGTCATCTTCTCTGTGTCCTCCTCACAGCTTAAATAACACATATCTTTGTATCGTCAGCCTCTCTGTGTCCTCCAAACAGCTGACCTTCCATCTTGCTCTGTATCTTCAACTTCCCTGTGTCCTCCTCACAGCTTGCCTTCCATCATGCTTTGTATCGTCAGCCTCTCTCTGTCCTCGCACAGCTTACCTTCCATCTAGCTCTGTATCGTCAGCCTCTCTGTGTCCTCCTCACAGCTTTCCTTCCATCTAGCTTTGTATCGTCAGCTTCTCTGTGTCCTCCCCACAGCTTAACTTCCATCTCGCTCTGTATGGTAAGTCTCTATGTGTCCACCCCACAGCTTTCCTTCCATCTAGTTCTGTATCGTCATCTTCTCTGTGTCCTCCTCACAGCTTAAATAACACATATCTTTGTATCGTCAGCCTCTCTGTGTCCTCCAAACAGCTGACCTTCCATCTTGCTCTGTATCTTCAACTTCCCTGTGTCCTCCTCACAGCTTACCTTCCATCTAGCTTTGTATCATCAGCCTCTCTGTGTCCTCCTCACAGCTTACCTTCCATCTAGCTTTGTATCGTCAGCCTCTCTGTGTCTTCCCCACAGCTTACCTTCCATCTAGCTCTGTATCTTCATCTTCTCTGTGTCCTCCTCAAAGCTTATCTTCCATCTAGCTTTGTATCGTCAGCCTCTCTGTGTCCTCCCCACAGCTTACCTTCCATCTAGCTCTGTATCGTCAGCTTCTCTGTGTCCTCTTCACAGCTTACTTTCCAACTAGCTTTGTATCGTCAGCCTCTCTGTGTCCTCCCCACAGCTCAACTTCCATCCGGCTTTGCATCATCAGCCTCTCTGTCTCCTCCCATCAGCTTACCTTCCATCTAGCTTTTGTATCATCAGCCTCTCTGTGTCCTCCCTCAGCTAAACCTCTATATAGCTTTGTATCGTAAGTCTCTCTGTGTCTTCCCCACAGCTTACCTTCCATCTAGCTTTGTATCGTCAGCCTCTCTGCGCCCTCCCCACAGCTTACCTTTCATCTAGCTTTATATCGTCAGCCCCTCTGTGTCCTCACTACAGCTGACATTGCATCTAATTTTGTATCATCAGCCTTCTGTGTTCTCCTCACAGTGTACATTCCATTTAGCTTTTTATCGTCAGCCTGTCTGTGTCCTCCTCACAGATTACCTTCCATCTAGCTTTGCATCATCAGCGGCTCTGTGTCCTCCCCACAGCTTACCTTCCATCTAGCTTTGTATCGTAAGCCTCTCTGTGACCTCCCCACAGCTGACCTTCCATCTAGCTTTGTATCGTCAGCCTCTCTGTGTCCTCCTCACAGATTACCTTCCATCTAGCTTTGCATCGTCAGCCGCTCTGTGTCCTCCCCACAGCTTACCTTCCATCTAGCTTTGTATCGTAAGCCTCTAAGTGACCTCCCCACAGCTTACCTTCCATCTAGCTTTGTATCGTTAGCCTCTCTGTGTCCTCCTCACTGCTTAACTTCCATGTAGCTTTTTATCGTCAGCCTCTCTGTGTCCTCCTCAAAGCTTACCATCCATCTAGCTATGTATCGTCAGCCTCTCTTTGTCCTCCTCACAGCTTGCCTTCCATCATGCTTTGTATCGTCAGCCTCTCTCTGTCCTCGCACAGCTTACCTTCCATCTTGCTCTGTATCGTCAGCCTCTCTGTGTCCTCCTCACAGCTTTCCTTCCATCTAGCTTTGTATTGTCATCCTCTCTGTGTCCTCCCCACAGCTTAACTTCCATCTCGTTCTGTATGGTAAGTCTCTATGTGTCCACCCCACAGCTTTCCTTCCATCTAGTTCTGTATCGTCAGCTTCTCTGTGTCCTCCTCACAGCTTAAATAACACATATCTTTGTATCGTCAGCCTCTCTGTGTCCTCCAAACAGCTGACCTTCCATCTTGAACTGTATCTTCACCTTCCCTGTGTCCTCCTCACAGCTTACCTTCCATCTAGCTTTGTATCATCAGCCTCTCTGTGTCCTCCTCACAGCTTACCTTCCATCTAGCTTTGTATTGTCAGCCTCTCTGTGTCTTCCCCACAGCTTACCTTCCATCTAGCTCTGTATCTTCATCTTCTCTGTGTCCTCCTCAAAGCTTACCTTCCATCTAGCTTTGCATTGTGAGCCTCTCTGTGTCCTCCCCACAGCTTACCTTCCATCTAGCTTTGTATCGTCAGCCTCTCTGTGTCCTCCCCACAGCTTACCTTCCATCTAGCTCTGTATCGTCAGCATCTCTGTGTCCTCTTCACAGCTTACCTTCCATCTAGCTTGGTATCGTTAGCCTCTCTGTGTCCTACCCACAGCTCAACTTCCATCCGGCTTTGCATCATCAGCCTCTCTGTGTCCTCCCCTCAGCTTACCTTCCATCTAGCTTTTGTATCATCATCCTCTCTGTGTCCTCCCTCAGCTAAACCTCTATATAGCTTTGTATCGTCAGCCTCTCTGTGTCCTCCCCACAGCTTACCTTCCATCTAGCTTTGTATCGTCAGCCACTCTATGTCCGGTTCACAGCTTACCTTCCATCTAGCTTTGTATCGTAAGCCTGTCTTTGTCCTCCCTACGGCTTACCTTCCATCGAGCTCTGTATCGTCAGCCTCACTGTGTTCCCTTACAGCATACGTTCCATCTAGCTTTTTATCATCAGCCACTCTGTGTCCTGCTCACAGCTTACCTTCCATCCAGCTTCATATCGTCAGCCTCCCTGTGTCCTCCTTTCAGCTTACCTTCCATCTAGCTTTGTATCATCCGCCTCTTTGTGTCCTCCTCACAGCTTACCTTCCATTTGCTTTGTATCCTCAGATTCTCTTTCTCCTCCCTCAGCTTACCTTCCATCTAGCGTTGTATCGTCAACCTCTCTGTGTCCTCCTCACAGCTTACATTCCATATGGCTCTGTATCGTAAGTCTCTCTGTGTCTTCCCCACAGCTTACCTTCCATCTAGCTTTGTATCGTCAGCCTCACTGCGCCCTCCCCACAGCTTACCTTTCATCTAGCTTTGTATCGTGAGCCCCTCTGTGTCCTCACTACAGCTGACATTGCATCTAATTTTGTATCATCAGCCTTCTGTGTTCTCCTCGCAGTGTACATTCCATTTAGCTTTTTATCGTCAGCCTCTCTGTGTCCTCCTCACAGATTACCTTCCATCTAGCTTTGCATCATCAGCCGCTCTGTGTCCTCCCCAAAGCTTACCTTCCATCTAGCTTTGTATCGTAAGCCTCTCTGTGACCTCCCCACAGCTGACCTTCCATCTAGCTTTGTTTCATCAGCCTCTCTGTGACCTCCTCACAGATTACCTTCCATCTAGCTTTGCATCGTCAGCCGCTCTGTGACCTCCCCACAGCTTACCTTCCATCTAGCTTTGTATCGTTAGCCTCTCTGTGTCCTCCTCACTGATTAACTTCCATGTAGCTTTTTATCGTCAGCCTCTCTGTGTCCTCCTCAAAGCTTACCATCCATCTAGCTATGTATCGTCAGCCTCTCTTTGTCCTCCTCACAGCTTGCCTTCCATCATGCTTTGTATCGTCAGCCTCTCTCTGTCCTCGCACAGCTTACCTTCCATCTTGCTCTGTATCGTCAGCCTCTCTGTGTCCTCCTCACAGCTTTCCTTCCATCTAGCTTTGTATCGTCAGCCTCTCTGTGTCCTCCCCACAGCTTAACTTCCATCTCGCTCTGTGTGGTAAGTCTCTATGTGTCCACCCCACAGCTTTCCTTCCATCTAGTTCTGTATCGTCAGCTTCTCTGTGTCCTCCTCACAGCTTAAATAACACATATCTTTGTATCGTCAGCCTCTCTGTGTCCTCCAAACAGCTGACCTTCCATCTTGCTCTGTATCTTCGCCTTCCCTGTGTCCTCCTCACAGCTTACCTTCCATCTAGCTTTGTATCATCAGCCTCTCTGTGTCTTCCCCACAGCTTACCTTCCATCTAGCTCTGTATCTTCATCTTCTCTGTGTCCTCCTCAGAGCTTACCTTCCATCTAGCTTTGCATCGTGAGCCTCTCTGTGTCTTCCCCACAGCTGACCTTCCATCTAGCTTTGTATCATCAGCCTCTCTGTGTCCTCCCCACAGCTTACCTTCCATCTAGCTCTGTATCGTCAGCTTCTCTGTGTCCTCTTCACAGCTTACCTTCCATCTAGCTTTGTATCATTAGCCTCTCTGTGTCCTACCCACAGCTTACCTTCCATCTAGCTTTTGTATCATCATCCTCTCTGTGTCCTCCCTCAGCTAAACCTCTATATAGCTTTGTATCGTCAGCCTCTCTGTGTCCTCCCCACAGCTTACCTTCCATCTAGCTTTGTATCGTCAGCCACTCTATGTCCTGTGCACAGCTTACCTTCCATCTAGCTTTGTATCGTCAGCCTGTCTTTGTCCTCCCTACGGCTTACCTTCCATCAAGCTCTGTATCGTCAGCCTCTCTGTGTTCCCTTACAGCATACGTTCCATCTAGCTTTTTATCGTCAGCCACTCTGTGTCCTGCTCACAGCTTACCTTCCATCCAGCTTCATATCGTCAGCCTCCCTGTGTCCTCCTTTCAGCTTACCTTCCATCTAGCTTCGTATCATGCTCCTCTTTGTGTCCTCCTCACAGCTTACCTTCCATTTGCTTTGTATCGTCAGATTCTCTTTCTCCTCCCTCAGCTTACCTTCCATCTAGCGTTGTATCGTCAAGCTCTCTGTGTCCTCCTCACAGCTTACATTCCATATGGCTCTGTATCGTAAGTCTCTCTGTGTCTTCCCCACAGCTTACCTTTCATCTAGCTTTGTATCGTCAGCCCTTCTGTGTCCTCACTACAGCTGACATTGCATCTAATTTTGTATCGTCAGCCTTCTGTGTTCTCCTCACAGTGTACATTCCATTTAGCTTTTTATCGTCAGCCTCTCTGTGTCCACCTCACAGATTACCTTCCATCTAGCTTTGCATCATCAGCCGCTCTGTGTCCTCCCCACAGCTTACCTTCCATCTAGCTTTGTATCGTAAGCCTCTCTGTGACCTCCCCACAGCTGACCTTCCATCTAGCTTTGTATCGTCAGCCTCTCTGTGTCCTCCCCACAGCTTACCTTCCATCTAGCTTTGTATCGTCAGCCTCTCTGTGTTCCCTTACAGCATACGTTCCATCTATCTTTTTATCGTCAGCCACTCTGTGTCCTGCTCACAGCTTAACTTCCATCCAGCTTCATATCGTCAGCCTCCCTGTGTCCTCCTTTCAGCTTACCTTCCATCTAGCTTTGTATCATCCGCCTCTTTGTGTCCTCCTCACAGCTTACCTTCCATTTGCTTTGTATCGTCAGATTTTCTTTCTCTTCCCTCAGCTTACCTTCCATCTAGCGTTGTATCGTCAACCTCTCTGTGTCCTCCTCACAGCTTACATTCCATATAGCTCTGTATCGTAAGTCTCTCTGTGTCTTCCCCACAGATTACCTTCCATCTAGCTTTGTATCGTAAGCCTCTAAGTGACCTCCCCACAGCTTACCTTCCATCTAGCTTTGTATCGTTAGCCTCTCTGTGTCCTCCTCACTGCTTAACTTCCATGTAGCTTTTTATCGTCAGCCTCTCTGTGTCCTCCTCAAAGCTTACCATCCATCTAGTTATGTATCGTCAGCCTCTCTTTGTCCTCCTCACAGCTTGCCTTCCATCATGCTTTGTATCGTCAGCCTCTCTGTGTCCTCGCACAGCTTACCTTCCATCTTGCTCTGCATCGTCAGCCTCTCTGTGTCCTCCTCACAGCTTTCCTTCCATCTAGCTTTGTATTGTCAGCCTCTCTGTGTCCTCCCCACAGCATAACTTCCATCTCGCTCCGTATGGTAAGTCTCTATGTGTCCACCCCACAGCTTTCCTTCCATCTAGTTCTGTATCGTCATCTTCTCTGTGTCCTCCTCACAGCTTAAATGACACATATCTTTGTATCGTCAGCCTCTCTGTGTCCTCCAAACAGCTGACCTTCCATCTTGCTCTGTATCTTCATCTTCCCTGTGTCCTCCTCACAGCTTACCTTCCATCTAGCTTTGTATCATCAGCCTCTCTGTGTCCTCCTCACAGCTTACCTTCCATCTAGCTTTGTATCTTCATCTTCTATGTGTCCTCCTCACAGCTTACCTTCCATCTAGCTTTGCATTGTGAGCCTCTCAGTGTCCCCCCACAGCTTACCTTCCATCTAGCTCTGTATCGTCAGCTTCTCTGTGTCCTCTTCACAGCTTACCTTCCATCTAGCTTTGTATCGTCAGCCTCTCTGTGTCTTCCCCACATCTTACCTTCCATCTAGCTCTGTATCTTCATCTTCTATGTGTCCTCCTCACAGCTTACCTTCCATCTAGCTTTGCATTGTGAGCCTCTCAGTGTCCTCCCCACAGCTTACCTTCCATCTAGCTCTGTATCGTCAGCTTCTCTGTGTCCTCTTCACAGCTTACCTTCCATCTAGCTTTGTATCGTCAGCCTCTCTGTGTCCTACCCACAGCTCAACTTCCATCCGGCTTTGCATCATCAGCCTCTCTGTGTCTTCCCCACAGCTTACCTTCCATCTAGCTTTGTATCGTCAGCCTCTCTGTGTCCTACCCACAGCTCAACTTCCATCCGGCTTTGCATTATCAGCCTCTCTGTGTCTTCCCCACAGCTTACCTTCCATCTAGCTTTGTATCGTCAGCCTCTCTGCGCCCTCCCCACAGCTTACCTTTCATCTAGCTTTGTATCGTCAGCCCCTCTGTGTCCTCACTATAGCTGACATTGCATCTAATTCTGTATCGTCAGCCTTCTGTGTTCTCCTCACTGTGTACATTCCATTTAGCTTTTTATCGTCAGCCTCTCTGTGTCCTCCTCACAGCTTTCCTTCCATCTAGCTTTGTATTGTCAGCCTCTCTGTGTCCTCCCCACAGCTTAACTTCCATCTCGCTCTGTATGGTAAGTCTCTATGTGTCCACCCCACAGCTTTCCTTCCATCTAGTTCTGTATCGTCAGCTTCTCTGTGTCCTCCTCACAGCTTAAATAACACATATCTTTGTATCGTCAGCCTCTCTGTGTCCTCCAAACAGCTGACCTTCCATCTTGCTCTGTATCTTCATCTTCCCTGTGTCCTCCTCACAGCTTACCTTCCATCTAGCTTTGTATCATCAGCCTCTCTGTGTCCTCCTCACAGCTTATCTTCCATCTAGCTTTGTATCGTCAGCCTCTCTGTGTCTTCCCCACAGCTTACCTTCCATCTAGCTCTGTATCTTCATCTTCTCTGTGTCCTCCTCACAGCTTACCTTCCATCTAGCTTTGCATTCTGAGCCTCTCTGTGTCCTCCCCACAGCTTACCTTCCATCTAGCTCTGTATCGTCAGCTTCTCTGTGTCCTCTTCACAGCTTACCTTCCATCTAGCTTTGTATCGTTAGCCTCTCTGTGTCCTACCCACAGCTCAACTTCCATCCGGCTTTGCATCATCAGCCTCTCTGTGTCCTCCCCTCAGCTTACCTTCCATCTAGCTTTTGTATCATCATCCTCTCTGTGTCCTCCGTCAGCTAAACCTCTATATAGCTTTGTATCGTCAGCCTCTCTGTGTCCTCCCCACAGCTTACCTTCCATCTAGCTTTGTATCGTCAGCCACTCTATGTCCTGTTCACAGCTTACCTTCCATCTAGCTTTGTATCGTCAGCCTGTCTTTGTCCTCCCTACGGCTTACCTTCCATCGAGCTCTGTATCGTCAGCCACTCTATGTCCTGTTCACAGCTTACCTTCTATCTAGCTTTTTATCGTCAGCCACTCTGTGTCCTGCTCACAGCTTACCTTCCATCCAGCTTCATATCGTCAGCCTCCCTGTGTCCTCCTTTCAGCTTACCTTCCATCTAGCTTTGTATCATCCGCCTCTTTGTGTCCTCCTCACAGCTTACCTTCCATTTGCTTTGTATCCTCAGATTCTCTTTCTCCTCCCTCAGCTTACCTTCCATCTAGCGTTGTATCGTCAACCTCTCTGTGTCCTCCTCACAGCTTACATTCCATATGGCTCTGTATCGTAAGTCTCTCTGTGTCTTCGCAACAGCTTACCTTCCATCTAGCTTTGTATCGTCAGCCTCTCTGCGCCCTCCCCACAGCTTACCTTTCATCTAGCTTTGTATTGTCAGCCTCTCTGTGTCCTCCCCACAGCTTAACTTCCATCTCGCTCTGTATGGTAAGTCTCTATGTGTCCACCCCACAGCTTTCCTTCCATCTAGTTCTGTATCGTCTGCTTCTCTGTGTCCTCCTCACAGCTTAAATAACACATATCTTTGTATCGTCAGCCTCTCTGTGTCCTCCAAACAGCTGACCTTCCATCTTGCTCTGTATCTTCATCTTCCCTGTGTCCTCCTCACAGCTTACCTTCCATCTAGCTTTGTATCATCAGCCTCTCTGTGTCCTCCTCACAGCTTATCTTCCATCTAGCTTTGTATCGTCAGCCTCTCTGTGTCTTCCCCACAGCTTACCTTCCATCTAGCTCTGTATCTTCATCTTCTCTGTGTCCTCCTCACAGCTTACCTTCCATCTAGCTTTGCATTCTGAGCCTCTCTGTGTCCTCCCCACAGCTTACCTTCCATCTAGCTCTGTATCGTCAGCTTCTCTGTGTCCTCTTCACAGCTTACCTTCCATCTAGCTTTGTATCGTCAGCCTCTCTGTGTCCTACCCACAGCTCAACTTCCATCCGGCTTTGCATCATCAGCCTCTCTGTGTCCTCCCCTCAGCTTACCTTCCATCTAGCTTTTGTATCATCATCCTCTCTGTGTCCTCCCTCAGATAAACCTCTATATAGCTTTGTATCGTCAGCCTCTCTGTGTCCTCCCCACAGCTTACCTTCCATCTAGCTTTGTATCGTCAGCCACTCTATGTCCTGTTCACAGCTTACCTTCCATCTAGCTTTGTATCGTCAGCCTGTCTTTGTCCTCCCTACGGCTTACCTTCCATCGAGCTCTGTATCGTCAGCCTCTATGTGTTCCCTTACAGCATACGTTCCATCTAGCTTTTTATCGTCAGCCACTCTGTGTCCTGCTCACAGCTTACCTTCCATCCAGCTTCATATCGTCAGCCTCCCTGTGTCCTCCTTTCAGCTTACCTTCCATCTAGCTTTGTATCATCTGCCTCTTTGTGTCCTCCTCACAGCTTAACTTCCATTTGCTTTGTATCGTCAGATTCTCTTTCTCCTCCCTCAGCTCACCTTCCATCTAGCGTTGTATCGTCAAGCTCTCTGTGTCCTCCTCACAGCTTACATTCCATATAGCTCTGTATCGTAAGTCTCTCTGTGTCTTCCCAACAGCTTACCTTCCATCTAGCTTTGTATCGTCAGCCTCTCTGCGCCCTCCCCACAGCTTACCTTTCATCTAGCTTTGTATCGTCAGCCCCTCTGTGTCCTCACTACAGCTGACATTGCATCTAATTTTGTATCGTCAGCCTTCTGTGTTCTCCTCACAGTGTACATTCCATTCAGCTTTTTATCGTCAGCCTCTCTGTGTCCTCCTCACAGCTTTCCTTCCATCTAGCTTTGTATTGTCAGCCTCTCTGTGTCCTCCCCACAGCTTAACTTCCATCTCGCTCTGTATGGTAAGTCTCTATGTGTCCACCCCACAGCTTTCCTTCCATCTAGTTCTGTATCGTCAGCTTCTCTGAGTCCTCCTCACAGCTTAAATAACACATATCTTTGTATCGTCAGCCTCTCTGTGTCCTCCAAACAGCTGACCTTCCATCTTGCTCTGTATCTTCATCTTCCCTGTGTCCTCCTCACAGCTTACCTTCCATCTAGCTTTGTATCATCAGCCTCTCTGTGTCCTCCTCACAGCTTATCTTCCATCTAGCTTTGTATCGTCAGCCTCTCTGTGTCTTCCCCACAGCTTACCTTCCATCTAGCTCTGTATCTTCATCTTCTCTGTGTCCTCCTCACAGCTTACCTTCCATCTAGCTTTGCATTGTGAACCTCTCTGTGTCCTCCCCACAGCTTACCTTCCATCTAGCACTGTATCGTCAGCTTCTCTGTGTCCTCTTCACAGCTTACCTTCCATCTAGCTTTGTATCGTTAGCCTCTCTGTGTCCTACGCACAGCTCAACTTCCATCCGGCTTTGCATCATCAGCCTCTCTGTGTCCTCCCCTCAGCTTACCTTCCATCTAGCTTTTGTATCATCATCCTCTCTGTGTCCTCCCTCAGCTAAACCTCTATATAGCTTTGTATCGTCAGCCACTCTATGTCCTGTTCACAGCTTACCTTCCATCTAGCTTTGTATCGTCAGCCTGTCTTTGTCCTCCCTACGGCTTACCTTCCATCGAGCTCTGTATCGTCAGCCACTCTGTGTCCTGCTCACAGCTTACCTTCCATCCAGCTTCATATCGTCAGCCTCCCTGTGTCCTCCTTTCAGCTTACCTTCCATCTAGCTTTGTATCATCCGCCTCTTTGTGTCCTCCTCACAGCTTACCTTCCATTTGCTTTGTATCCTCAGATTCTCTTTCTCCTCCCTCAGCTTACCTTCCATCTAGCGTTGTATCGTCAACCTCTCTGTGTCCTCCTCACAGCTTACATTCCATATGGCTCTGTATCGTAAGTCTCTCTGTGTCTTCCCCACAGCTTACCTTCCATCTAGCTTTGTATCGTCAGCCTCTCTGCACCCTCCCCACAGCTTACCTTTCATCTAGCTTTGTATTGTCAGCCTCTCTGTGTCCTCCCCACAGCTTAACTTCCATCTCGCTCTGTATGGTAAGTCTCTATGTGTCCACCCCACAGCTTTCCTTCCATCTAGTTCTGTATCGTCAGCTTCTCTGTGTCCTCCTCACAGCTTAAATAACACATATCTTTGTATCGTCAGCCTCTCTGTGTCCTCCAAACAGCTAACCTTCCATCTTGCTCTGTATCTTCATCTTCCCTGTGTCCTCCTCACAGCTTACCTTGCATCTATCTTTGTAATATCAGCATCTCTGAGTCCTCCTCGCAGCTTGCCTTCCATCTAGCTTTCTATCATCAGCCTCTCTGTGTCTTCCTCATAGCTTACCTTCCATCTAGCTCTGTATCATCAGCCTCTCTGTGTGCTCCCCGCAGCTTACATTCCATCTAGCTTTGTATCGTCAGCCTCTCTGTGTCCTCCTCACAGCTTACCTTCCATCTAGCCCTGTATCGTCAGCCTCTTTGTGTCTTCCCCACAGATTACCTTCCATCTAGCTCTGTATCGTCAACCTCTGTGGGTCCTCCTCACAGCTGACCTTCCACCTAGCTTTGTATCGTCAGCCTCTCTGTGTCCTCCCCACAGCTTACCTTCCATCTAGCTCTGTATCGTAAGTATCTCTTTGTCTTCCCCACAGCTTACCTTCCATCTAGCTTTGTATCGTCAGCCTCTCTGTTTCCTCCCCGCAGCTTACCTTCCTTATCGCTCTGTTACATAATTCTCTCCGTGTCTTCCCCACATCTTACCTTCCATCTAGCTTTGTATCGTTAGCCTCTCTGTGTCCGCCCCACAGCTTACCTTCCATCTAGCTTTGTATCGTTAGCCTCTCTGTGTCCGCCCCACAGCTTACCTTCCATCTAGCTTTGTATCGTCAGCCTCTCTGTGTCCTCCCCACAGCTTACCTACCATATAGCACTGTTACTTTAGTCTCTCTGTGTCTTCCCCACATCTTACCTTCCATCTAGCTTTGTACTGTCAGCCTCTCTGTGTCCTCCCCACAGCTTACCTTCCATCTAGCTTTGTATCGTCAGCCTCTCTGTGTCCTCCCTCAGCTTACCTTCCATCTAGCGTTGTATCGTGAGCCTCTCTGTGTCCTCCCTCAGCTTACCTTCCATCTAGCTTTGTATCGTCAGCTTCTCTGGGTCCTCCCCACAGCTTAGCTAACATCTAGCTTTGAATAGTCAGCCTCACTGTGTCCTCCTCACAGCTTGCCTTCCATCGCTCGTTGTATCGTCAACCTCTCTGTGTCCTCCTCACAGCTTAACTTCCATATAACTCTGTATCGTAAGTCTCTCTGTGTCTTCCCCACAGCTTACCTTCCATCTAGATTTGTATCGTCATCCTCTCTGTGCCCTCCCACAGCTTACCTTGCATCTAGCTTTGTATCTTAAGCCCATCTGTGTCCTCACCACAGCTGACATTGCATCTAGCTTTGTAGCGTCAGCCTCTCTGTGTTCTCCTCACAGTGTACATTCCGTTTAGCTTTTTATCGTCAGCCTCTCTGTGTCCTCCTCACAGCTCACCTTCCATCTCGCTCTGTATCTTCAGCTTCTCTGTGTCCTCCTGACAGCTTACCTTCCATCTTGCTTTTTATCGTCAGCCTCTCTGTGTCCTACCCACAGCTTACCTTCCATCTAGCTTTGTATCGTCAGCCTCTCTGTGTCCTCGCACAGTTTACCTTCCATCTAGCTCTGTATCGTCAGCCTCTCTGTGTCCTCCTCACAGCTTGCCTTCCATCTATCTTTGTATATTCAGCCTCTCTGTGTCCTCCTCACAGCTCACCTTCCATCTTGCTCTGTATCTTCAGCCTCTCTGTGTCCTCCTCACAGCTTCCCTTCCATCTAGCTTTGTATCGTCAGCCTCTCTGTGTCCTCCTCACAGCTTACCTTCCATCTAGCTTTGAATCATCAGCCTCTCTGTGTCCTCCCCACAGCTTAACTCCAATCTATCTTTGAATAGTCAGCCACTCTTTGTCCTCCCCACAGCTTACCATCCATCGAGCTATGTATCTTCAGCCTCTCTGTGTCCTCCTTTCACCCTATCTTCCCTCTTGCTTTGTATCGTCAGCCACTCTGTGTCCTCTCAACCGCTTACCTTACTTCTAGCTCTGTATCGTCAGCCTCTCTCTGTCCTCCCCACAGCTGACCTTCCATCTAGCTCCGTATCGTCAGCCTCTCTGTGTCCTCCCCAAAGCTTACATTCCATCTAGCTTTGTATCGTCAGCCTCTCTATGTCGTCACCACAGCTTACCTTCCATCTAGCTTTGTATCGTCCGCCTCTCTGTGTTCACACCACAGCTTACCTTCCATCTAGCTTTGTATCGTCTGCCTCTCTGTGTTCACACCACAGCTTACCTTCCATCTAGCTTTGTATCGTCAGCCTCTCTGTGTCCTCCCCACAGATTAACTTCCATCCAGCTCTGTATGGTAAGGCTCTATGTGGCCACCCAACAGCTTTCCTTCCATCTAGTTCTGTATCGTCAGCTTCTCTGTGTCCTCCTCACAGCTTACCTTACACATATCTTTGTATCGTTAGCCTTTCTGTGTCCTCCAATCAGCTTACCTTCCATCTAGCTTTGTATCGTCAGCCTCTCTGTGACCTCCTCACAACTTACGTTCCACGTAGCTTTGTATCATCATCCTATCTGTGTCCTCCTTACAGCTTACCTTACATCCTACTTGATATCGTCAGCCTCTCTGTGTCCTCCACACAGCTTACTTTCCATCTAGCTTTGTATCGTCAGTATCTCTGTGTCCTCCTCACAGCGTACCTTCCATCTAGCTTCGTATGGTCAGACTCTCTGTGTCCTCCCCGCAGCTTACCTTCCATCTAGATCTGTATCGTAAGTCTCTCTGTGTCTTCCCCACAGCTTACCTTCCATTTAGCTTTGTATCGTCAGCCTCTCTGTGATCTCCTCACAACTTACGTTCCATCTAGCTTTGTATCATCATCGTATCAGTGTCCTCCTTACAGCTTACCTTCCATCTAGCTTTGTATTGTCAGCCTCTCTGTGTCCTCCCCACAGCTTACCTTCCATCAGGCTTTATATAGTTAGCCTCTCTGTGTCCTCCTCACAGCTTACATTCCTTGTTGCTTTGCATCTTCAGCCTCTCTATGTCCTCCCCACAGCTTACCATCCATCTAGCTTTATATCGTCAGCCTCTCTGTGTCCTCCACACAGCTTACCTTCCATCTATCTTTGTATCATCAGCCTCTCTGTGTCCTCCCCACAGCTTACCTTCCATCTAGCTCTGTATCGTAAGTCTCTCTGTATATTCCCCACAGCTTACCTTCCACCGAGCTTTGTATCGTCAGCCTGTCTCTGTCCTCCCCACAGCTTACATTCCATCTAGCTTTGTATCGTCAGATTCTCTGTGTCCTCCTCACAGCTTACCTTGCATCTATCTTTGTATCGTCAGCATCTCTGAGTCCTCCTCGCAGCTTGCCTTCCATCTAGCTTGCTATCGTCAGCCTCTCTGTGTCTTCCTCATAGCTTAACTTCCATCTAGCTCTGTATCATCAGCCTCTCTGTGTGCTCCCCGCAGCTTACATTCCATCTAGCTTTGTATCGTTAGCCTCTCTTTGTCTTCCTCACAGCTTACCTTCCATCTAGCCGTGCATCGTCAGCCTCTCTGTGTCTTCCCTTCAGATTACCTACCATCTAGCTCTGTATCGTCAACCTCTGTGGGTCCTCCCCACAGCTTGCCTTCCATCTAGCTTTGTATCATCAACATCTCTGTGTCCTCCCCACAGCTTGCCTTCCATCTAGCTTTGTATAGTCAGCCTCTCTGTGTCCTCCCCACAGCTTACCTTCCATCTAACTCTGTATCGTCAGTCTCTCTGTATCTTCCCCACAGCTTACCTTCCATCTAGCTTTGTATCGTCAGCCTCTCTGTGTCCTCCTCACAGCTTACCTTCCATCTAGCTTTGTATCGTCAGCCTCTCTGTGTCCTCCCCACAGCTTACCTTCCATCTAGCATTGTATCGTCAGCCTCTCTGTGTCCACCCCACAGCTTACCTTCCATCTAGCTTAGTATCGTGAGCCTCTCTTTGTCCTCTCCGCAGCTTACCTTCCATCTAGCATTCTATCGTCAGCCTCTCTGTGTCCACCTCACAGCTTACCTTCCATCTAGCTTTGTATCGTAAGTCTCTCTGTATCTGAACCCACAGCTTACCTTCCATCAAGCTTTGTATCGTCAGCCTCTCTGAATCTTCCCCACAGCTTACCTTCTATCTAGCTTTTTATCGTCAGCCTCTCTTTGTCCTCCCCACAGATTACCTTCCATCTAGCTTTGTATCGTCAGCCTCTCTTTGTCCTCCCCACAGCTTACCTTCCATCTAGCTTTGTATCGTCAGCCTCTCTGTGTCCACCCCACAGCTTAACTTCCATCCAACTTTGTATCGTCAGCCTCTCTGTGTCCTACCCAAAGCTTACCTTCCATCTAGCTTTGTATCATCAGCCTCTCTGTGTCCTCCCCACAGCTTACCTTCCATCTTGCTTTGTATGGTCAGCCTCTCTGTGTTCTCCTCACTGAATACCTTCCATCTTGCTTTGTATTGTCAGCCTCTCTGAGTCCTCCCCACAGCTTACCTTCCATCTAGCTTCGTATCGTCAGCCTCTCTGTGTCCTCCTCACAGCTTACCTTGCATCTATCTTTGTATCGTCAGCATCTCTGTGTCCTCCCCACAGCTTACCTTCCATCTAGCTTTGTATCATCAGCATCTCTGTGTCCTCCCCACAGCATTCCTTCCATCTAGCTTTGTATCATCAGCCTCTCTGTGTCCTCCCCGCAGCTTACCTTCCATGTAGCATGGTATCGTTAGCCTCTCTGTGTCCACCCCACTGCTTACCTTCCATCTATCTTTGTATCGTTAACCTCTCTGTGTCCACCTCACAGCTCACCTTCCATCTAGCTTTGTATCATAAGTCTTTCTGTATCTTCCCCACAGCTTACCTTCCATCTATCTTTGTATATTCAGCCTCTCTGTGTCCTACCCACAGCTTTCCTTCCATCTAGCTTTGTATCGTCAGATTCTCTGTGTCCTCCTCACAGCTTACCTTGCATCTATCTTTGTATCGTCAGCATCTCTGAGTCCTCCTCGCAGCTTGCCTTCCATCTAGCTTTCTATTGTCAGCCTCTCTGTGTCTTCCTCATAGCTTACCTTCCATCTAGCTCTGTATCATCAGCCTCTCTGTTTGCTCCCCGCAGCTTACATTCCATCTAGCTTTGTATCGTCAGCCTCTCTGTGTCCTCCTCACAGCTTACCTTCCATCTAGCCGTGTATCATCAGCCTCTCTGTGTCCTCCCCACAGCTTACCTTCCATCTAGCTTTGTATCGTCAGCCTCTCTGTGTCCTCCCCACAGCTTACCTTCCATCTAGCATTGTATCGTCAGCCTCTCTGTGTCCACCCCACAGCTTACCTTCCATCTAGCTTTGTATCGTCAGCCTCTCTTTGTCTTCCCCGAAGCTTACCTTCCATCTAGCATTCTATCATCAGCCTCTCTGTGTCCACCCCACAGCTTACCTTCCATCTAGCTTTGTATCGTCAGCCTCTCTTTGTCCACCCCACAGCTTACCTTCCATCTAGCTTTGTATCGTAAGTCTCTCTGTATCTACCCCACAGCTTACCTTCCATCAAGCTTTGCATCGTCAGCCTCTCTGAATCTTCCCCACAGCTTACCTTCCATCAAGCTTTGCATCGTCAGCCTCTCTGAATCTTCCCCACAGCTTACCTTCCATCTAGCTTTTTATCGTCAGCCTCTCTTTGTCCTCTCCACAGATTACCTTCCATCTAGCTTTGTATCGTCAGCCTCTCTTTGTCCTCTCCACAGTTTACTTTCCATCTAGCTTTGTATCGTCAGCCTCTCTGTGTCCACCCCACAGCTTACCTTCCATCTAGCTTTGTACCGTCAGCCTCTCTGTGTCCACCTCTCTGCTTACCTTCCATCTAGCTTTGTATCATAAGTCTCTCTGTATCTTCCCCACAGCTTACCTTCCATCTAGCTTTGTATCGTCAGCCTCTCTGTGTCCTCCCCACAGCTTACCTTCCATCTAACTCAATATCGTCAGTCTCTCTGTATCTTCCCCACAGCTTACCTTCCATCTAGCTTTGTATCATCAGCCTCTCTGTGTCCTCCTCACAGCTTACCTTCCATCTAGCTTTGTATCGTCAGCCTCTCTGTGTCCTCCCCACAGCTTACCTTCCATCTAGCATTGCATCGTCAGCCTCTCTGTGTCCATCCCACAGCTTACCTTCCATCTAGCTTTGTATCGTCAGCCTCTCTTTGTCTTCCCCGAAGCTTACCTTCCATCTAGCATTCTATCATCAGCCTCTCTGTGTCCACCCCACAGCTTACCTTCCATCTGGCTTTGTATCGTCAGCCTCTCTTTGTCCACCCCACAGCTTACCTTCCATCTAGCTTTGTATCGTGAGTCTCTCTGTATCTGAACCCACAGCTTACCTTCCATCAAGCTTTGCATCGTCAGCCTCTCTGAATCTTCCCCACAGCTTACCTTCCATCAAGCTTTGCATCGTCAGCCTCTCTGAATCTTCCCCACAGCTTACCTTCCATCTAGCTTTTTATCGTCAGCCTCTCTTTGTCCTCCCCACAGATTACCTTCCATCTAGCTTTGTATCGTCAGCCTCTCTTTGTCCTCCCCACAGCTTACCTTCCATCTAGCTTTGTATCGTCAGCCTCTCTGTGTCCACCCCACAGCTTAACTTCCATCCAACTTTGTATCGTCAGCCTCTCTGTGTCCTCCCCACAGCTTACCTTCCATCTAGCTCTGTATCGTCAGCCTCTCTGTGTCCTCCCCACAGCTTACCTTCCATCTTGCTTTGTATCTTCAACCTCTTTTTGTCCTCCTCACAGCTTACCTTCCATCAAGCTCTGTATTGTCAGCCTCTCTGTGTCCTCCCCACAGCTTACCTTCCATCTAGGTTTGTATCGTCAGCCTCTCTGTGTCCTCCCCACAGCTTACCTTCCATCTTGCTTTGTATGGTCAGCCTCTCTGTGTCTTCCCCCAGCTTATCTTCCATCTAGCTTTGTATCATCAGCCTCTCTGTCTCCTCCTCACAGCTTAGTTTCCATCTAGCTCTTTATCATCTGCCTCTCTGTGTCCTCCCCACAGCTTGCCTTCCATCTAGCTTTGTATCATTAGCATCTCTGTGTCCTCCTCACAGCTTACCTTCTATCTTGCTCTGTATCGTCAGCCTCTCTGTGTTCTCCTTTCAGTTTACCTTCCATCTGGCTTAGTATTGTCAGCCTCTCTGTGTCCTCCTCTCAGTTTACCTTCCATCTTGCTTTGTATCGTCAGCCTCTCTGTGTCATCCTCACAACTTACCTTCCATCTAGCTTTGTATCGTCAGCCTTTCTGTGTCCTCCCCAAAACTTACCTTCCATCTAGCATTGTATCGTCAGCCTCTCTGTGTCCACCCCACAGCTTACCTTCCATCTAGCTTTGTATCGTCAGCCTCTCTGTGTCCACCTCTCTGCTTACCTTCCATCTAGCTTTGTATCGTAAGTCTCTCTGTATCTTCCCCACAGCTTACCTTCCATCAAGCTTTGCATCATCAGCCGCTCTGTGTCCTCCCCACAGCTTACCTTCCATCTAGCTTTGTATCGTAAGGCTCTCTGTGACCTCCCCACAGCTGACCTTCCATCTAGCTTTGTATCGTCAGCCTCTCTGTGTCCTCCTCACAGCTTTCCTTCCATCTAGCTTTGTATTGTCAGCCTCTCTGTGTCCTCCCCACAGCTTAACTTCCATCTCGCTCTGTATGGTAAGTCTCTATGTGTCCACCCCACAGCTTTCCTTCCATCTAGTTCTGTATCGTCAGCTTCTCTGTGTCCTCCTCACAGCTTAAATAACACATATCTTTGTATCGTCAGCCTCTCTGTGTCCTCCAAACAGCTGACCTTCCATCTTGCTCTGTATCTTCATCTTCCCTGTGTCCTCCTCACAGCTTACCTTCCATCTAGCTTTGTATCATCAGCCTCTCTGTGTCCTCCTCACAGCTTATCTTCCATCTAGCTTTGTATCGTCAGCCTCTCTGTGTCTTCCCCACAGCTTACCTTCCATCAAGCTTTGTATGGTCAGCCTCTCTGTGTCTTCCCCACAGATTACCTTCCATCTAGCTTTGTATCGTCAGCCTCTCTTTGTCCTCTCCACAGTTTACCTTCCATCTTGCTTTGTATTGTCAGCCTCTCTGTGTCCTCCCCACAGCTTACCTTCCATCTAGCTTTGAATCGTCAGCCTCTCTGTGTCCTCTTCACAGCTTACCTTCCATCTAGCTTTGTATCATCAGCCTCTCTGTGTCTTCCTCACAGCTTACCTTCCATCTAGCTTTGTATCGTCAGCACACCTAGATATATTACTCTCTGTCTCTTCATCTAAGTCAAAAATATAGATTGTAAATAGCTGATTCTCCAGCATTGATCCAGTAGGTCTTGAGAATACCCCAATTATGCCTACTCTCTGCTACTTTCAGAGCATATAAATACTTGCCTCTCAGTGTGACTTTGCGCAAGAGTGTGACTTTGAACACGAGTGCTGCGAATTGGGTGAGTGAAGGAGTTCGGTGAAGAGGAGAAGGAAGTGCTTCTTTGTAGGAATTTGTTCTTGCTCTGCTACAGGGGAAGAAGCTAGCTGTTTGCTGAGTATCTGGTAAGTATCTGGTAAGTGGTTAAGGTCTATTCTATTCCCAGGTTTTAAAATTGTTTATGAACTGGTGGTAATATTAATATGAATAAAAAGATAATAATTAATTATTTAAAATGCATGAAGCATGCCAGGAAATGTGTTGGGTCACGGCTGCAGCATGTGGGAGCTCCTGCATGCATTGTAATCCAGGGAAAACATGTCTGCAGTAGGCGTTTAAGGCTCGAGCCATTGAGCTGGAGGCTGAGCTGCAGACACTGCAATGCATCAGGGAGGGTGAAAATCATCCGGACACTTTGCACATGGAAGCGGTCATACCCCTTAACAAAGTCTTTTGATTTGGTCAGAGGTCAGGGACAGGAGGGTGTGACTGTGTGTGAGGCAGGTAAGGGAACGCAGAGGGCAGGAGTGCAGGAGCCTCGATATTGCAATTGTCCAGGTTCTCTCAGCTTGTTTGGATGAGAGTGTGGGCTGCAGAATGCATGAGGGAACTGAACATGGCACCGTGGTATAGGAAGCCATCCAAGTTATTTTTAATTCATTCGGGGGGTTTGCGTGTCACTGGCTGGGCCCAGCATTTATTGCCCATCCCTAATTGCCCCTTGAGAAGGTGGTGGTGAGCTGCCTTCTTGAGCTGCTGCAGTCCCATGTTGTGTAGGTACACCCACAGTTAGGGAGGGATTCCCAGGATTTTGACCCAGCGACAGTGAAGGAACGGCCGATATATTTCCAAGGCAGGATGGTGAGTGGCTTGTGATAATGAGTGACAAGTGGGAGGAGCAAACAGGAATGTAGTGGGTATTAGGGGACAGTATTGCGAGGGGGATTGACACTGATCTCTGCAGCAAAGAGTGAGAGTCCAGGTGGCCGTGTTGCCTGCCCGGTGCCAGGGTTTGGAACATCTCCTCAGGGCTGGAGAGGAACTCGCAGTGGGAGGGGGAGGATCCAGTTGTCATGGTCCACGTAGGTACCAACAACATAGGAAGGAGGCTCAGCATAGTCAATATGACGAACCGGGTACCAAATTAAGAAGCAGGACCTCAAAGGCAACAATCTCCGGATTATTACTTGAGACATGTGCAAGTTGGCAGAGGGCAAATCAGGTTATGAAGATGAATGCATGGCTCAAAGACTGGGGTGGGAGAAGTGGGTTCCAGTTCGTGGGACACTGGTATTGGGGAAAGTGGGACTGTACCATTGGGACAGTCTACACCTGAACTGTGCTGGGACCGGTGTTCCAGCGAGGCACATAATTAGGGAAGTAGAGAGGGTTTTAAACTAAATCGTGGGGGGCAAGGAATCAAATTTGGGAAGATGTGGTAAATCAAAGTGTAGAGACAAGACAAGAGAGAATCATACTAATATGGCAAATGATAAACAGACGGTGACAGGAAGGGACAAGGAGTACAAATCCAAGAGTAAATCAGCAGATAAGGCTAGAGGTTACAAAAATAACAAAAGGACAAAACTAAAGGCTTTGTATGTGAATGCAAGTAGCATTCAAAACAAAACAGATGAACTAATAGCTCAAACAGAAATAAATAAGTACAATCTGATGGCCATCACAGAGACACAGCTACAGGATGGGATAGATTGAGGCCTGAATATTGAAGGGTGCATGACATTTAGGAAGGACAGGAAGTTAGGAAAAGGTGGAGGGGTAGCTCTGTTAATTAGTGATGGTGTTAGCACATTAGAGAGGGATGACCTAAGCTCAGGAAACCAGGCTGTAGAAGCAGTTTGGGTTGAGATGAGAAATGGTAATGGCACTTGTGGGAGTGATGTACAGGCCGCCTAACAGTACCTACATGGTAGACAGGGTCTAAAGGAAGAAATAATAGGGAGCTCATTAGAAAGGTACTGTGATAATCATGGGGGATTTTAATCTGCATATAGACTGGAAAATCAGATGGCAAACGTAGCCAAGATGAGGAGTTCATAGAATGTTTTTGGCATAGTTTCTTAGAACATCATCTTCTAGAACGAACCACAGAGCAGGCTATACTATACCTGGTATTGTACAATGAGATAGGATTAATTAATGACTTCAGAATGAATGTGCCCCTAGGTAGCAGCAATCATAATATGATAGAATTTTACATTCAGTTTGAGGGAGAGAAGAGTGGGTCCAGGACTAGATTTTAAATTTAAATAAGGGCGATTATGAGGGCATAAAAGCAAAATGAACTGGCAAATGAGGTTAAGGGATAAGTCAATAGAGATGCATTAACAGACATTTAAAGGGATATTACACAATACGCAGAATAGATACATTCCAAGAAAGACAAATTCCATGGTGAGGACTCACCATCTATGGTTAACTGAAAAAGTTAAAGATAGTATCAAACTTAAAGAAAAAGCATATAATTGTGCAAGGATAGGTAGCAGGTCAGAAGATAAAGAACAGCAAAGGATGACTGAAAGATTAATAGGGAGGGAAAAATTGGAGTATGGGAGAAAGCTGGCAAAAGTATGGAGACAGATAGTAAAATGTTCTATAGGTATTTAAATAAGAAAAGGGTTAACAAAGTGAGCATTGGTCCTGTAGAAAGTGAATCGGGGGAATTAATAATGGAAAGTAGGGAGATGGTAAATGAATTGAACAGGTATTTTGCTTCGCTCTTCACTATAGAGGACACAAATAACATCCCAGAAATAGCTGTAAATCAGGAAATGGAAGGAAGAGAGGAACTCAGGAAAATTACAGGAAAGTGGTACTGAGTAAATTGTTGGTGCTGTGGGCTGACAAGTCCTCAGGCCCTGATGGACTTCATCCTAGGGTCTGGAAAGAAGTGGCTAGCGAGATAGTTGATGGGTAGGTTTTAATTTTCCAAAGTTCTCTAGATTCGGGGAAGGTTCCATGAGATTGGAAAATTGTGAACATAACTCCTTTATTCAAAAAGGGAAGAATAGAGAAAGCAGAAAACTACAGGCCAGTTAGCTTAACATCTGTCGTACAGAAAATGCTAGAAGCTATTATTAAAGATGTTATAGCAGGGCACTTAGAATGCTTCAAGGTAATCAGACAGAGTCAACGTGGATCTGTGAAAGGGAAATCATGTTGAACCAATTTGTTGGAGCTCTTTGAAGAACTAACATGTGCTGTGGATAAAGGGGAACCAGTGGATGTGCTTGGATTTTCAGAAGGCATTTGAGAAGGTGCCACATCAAAGATTATTATGGAAACTAAAAGCTCATGGTGTAGGGGGTAACATATTGACATGGACAGAAGATTGGCTAGCTAACAGGAAGCAGAGAGGAGCCATAAATGGGTCTTTTTCTGGTTGGCAAGATGTAACAAGTGGTGTGTAACAAAGATCAATGCTCGGGTCTCGATTTTTTTACAATTTATATAAATGATTTGGATGAAGGGACCAAAGGTATGGTTGCTAAATGTGCTGATGACACTAAGATAGGTAGGAAAGTAAGTTGTGAAGAGGACTTAAGGAGGCTACAGAGGGATATCGATAAGTTAAGTGAATGGGCAAAGATCTGGCAAATGGAGTACAATGCGGGAAAATGTGAAATTGTCCATTTTGGCAGGTAGAATAAAAGAGAAGCATATTATCTAAATGGTGAGAGATTGCAGAGCTCTAAGATGCAGAGGGATCTGGGTGTCCTAGTGCATGAATCACAAAAGGTTAGAACAAAGAACAAAGAAAAGTACAGCACAGGAACAGGCCCTTCAGCCCTCCAAGCCTGCGCTGATCATATAGCCTGACAAACTAAAACATTTTGCACTTCCTGGGTCTGTATCCCTCTATTCCCATCCTATTCATGTATTTGTCAAGCTGCCTCTTAAACACCACTATCGTACCTGCTTCCACCACCTCCTCTGGCAGCGAATTCCAGACACTCACTACCCTCTGTGTAAAAAACTTGCCCCGCACATCTCCTCTAAAGTTTTCTCCTCTCATCTTAAATCTATGTCCCCTAGTAATTGACTCTTCCACCCTGGGAAAAAGCTTCTGACTATCTACTCTGTCAATGCCACTCATAATTTTGTAAACTTCTATCAAGTCACCCCTCAATCTCCGTCGCTCTAGTGAGAACAATCTAAGTTTCTCCAACCTCTCCTCATAGCTAATAACCTCCAGACCAGGCAGCATCCTGGTAAACCTCCTCTGCACCCTCTCCAACGCCTCCATATCCTTCTGGTAATGTGGCGACCAGAATTGTACGCAATATTCCAAGTGTGGCCTAACCAAGGTTCTATACAGCTGCAGCATGGCTTCCCAGCTTTTATACTCAATACCCCTTCCAATGAAGGCAAGCATGCCACATGCCTTCCTGACTACCTTATCCACCTGCGCTGCCACCTTCAGTGACCTGTGGACCTGTATACCCAGATCCCACTGCCCATCGATGCACTTAAGGGTTCTGCCATTTACTGCATAATAGCTGCCTGTATTAGACTTTCCAAAATGCATTACCTCACATTGGTCCGGATTAAACTCCATCTGTCATTTCTCCGCCCAAGTCTCCAACCGATCTATATCCCGTTGTATCCTTTGACAATCCTCTTTACTATCTGCAACTCCTCCAACCTTAGTGTCATCTGCAAACTTACTAATTAGCCCGGTTACATTTTCCTCCAAATCATTTATGTATACTACAAACAGCAAAGGTCCCAGCACTGATCCCTGCGGAACACCACTAGCCACAGCTCTCCATTCAGAAAAGCACCCTTCCACCGCTACCCTCTGTCTTCTATGACCAAGCCAATTCTGTATCCATCCTGCCAGCTCACCTCTGATCCCATGCGACTTTACCTTCTGTACCAGTCTGCCATGAGGGACCTTGTCAAAGGCCTTACTGAAATCCATGTAGATAACATCCACTGCCCTTCCATCGTCAATCATCTTTGTCACTTCCTCGAAAAACTCGATCAAGTTAGTGAGACAGGACCTCCCCTTCACAAAACCATGCTGCCTCTCACTAATACGCCCATTTGCTTCTAAATGGTAATAAATCCTGTCACGAAGAATCTTCTTCAATAATTTCACTACCACTGACATAAGGCTCACCAGCCTCTAATTTCCTGGATTATCCCTGCTACCCTTCTTAAACAATGGAACAACATTGGCCATTCTCCAGTCCTTTGGGACTTCACTCATAGCCAGTGAGGTTACAAAGATTTCTGTCAAGGCCCCAGCAATCTCCTCCCCCACCTCCCTCAGTACTCTGGGGTAGATCCCACCTGGCTCTGGGGACTTATCCACTTTAATATTCTTCAAAATACCTAACACCTCCTCTTTTTTGATCTCAACATGATCCAGGCTGTCTACACACTCTTCCCTAGACAAATCGACCGCTAAGTCCTTCTCTTTGGTGAATACTGATGAGAAGTATTCATTTAGTATCTCTCCCAGTTGTTCTGGCTCCACACACAGATTCCCACCTCTGTCCCTGAGCGGGCTTACACTTTCCCTGGCTACCCTCTTGCTTTTTACATATGTATAAAAGACCTTGGGATTTTCCTTAATCCTGGTTTCCAATGACTTTTCATGACCCCTTTTAGCCCTCCTGACTCCCTGCTTAAGTTTCTTCCTACTTTCTTTATATTCTCCATGGGCTTCATCTGTTCCCAGCCTTCTAGCCCTTACGAATGCTTCCCTTTTCTTTTTGACTAATCTCACAATATCCTTCGTTATCCAAGGTTCCTGAAACTTGCCATGCTTATCCTTCATCCTAGCAGGAACATGTCGGTCCTGAATTCTTATCAACTGACATTTGAAAGCCCCCCACATGTCAGTTGTTGATTTGCCCTCAAAAATCCGCCTCCAGTCTAGATTCCTCAGTTCCTGCCTAATATTGTTATAATTAGCCTTCCCCCAATTAAGCACCTTAACCCGAGGACTCCTGTTATCCTTATCCACCAGTACCTTGAAACTTACTGAATTATGATCACTTTTCCCGAAATGCTCCCCTACTGAAACTTCGACCACCTGACCGGGTTCATTCCCTAATACCAGGTCCAGTATTGCCCCTTCCCTAGTTGGACTATCTACATATTGTCTCAGGAAGCCCTCCTGGATGCACCTTACAAATTCTGCACCATCCAAACCCCTAGCACTACGTGATTCCCAGTCAATATAGGGAAAGTTAAAATCACCCACCACAACAACCATATTGCTTTTACATCTTTCCAAAATCTGCCTACATAACTGTTCCTCAATCTCCCACTGGCAATTGGGAGGCCTATAGTAAACCCCCAACATTGTGACTGCACCCTTCCTATTCCGGAGCTCTACCCATATTGCCTCGCTGCATGAGCCCTCCAAGGTCGTACAGCTGTGATATTCCCCTTAACCAGCAGTGCAACTCCCCCACCTCTTATACATCCCTCTCTATCCTGCCTGAAACATCTAAATCTTGGAACGTTTATCTGCCAATCCTGTCCATCCTTCAACCAAGTCTCTGTAATAGCAATAATATCATAGTCCCAAGTACTAATCTAAGCTCTAAGCTCATCTGCCTTGCCTGTTATACTTCTCGCTTTGAAACAAATGCATTTCAGACCCCCAGTCCCACTGTGTTCAGTAATTTCTCCCTGCCTGCCCTTCCTCTTAGTTCTACTGGCCATATTCACTGGTTCCCAGTCCTTTCTTTCACCTGCTGACCTATTGCTCTGGTTCCCACCCCCTGCCATGCTAGTTTAAACCCTCCCAAGTGACACTAGCAAACCTCGCAGCCAGGATATTGGTGCCCCTCCAGTTTAGATGCAACCCGTCCTTCTTGTACAGGTCCCACCTGCCCCAGAAGAGATCCCAGTGATCCAGATATCGTAAACCCTCCCTCCTACACCATCTGTTCAGCCACGTGTTTAGCTGCACTATCTTCCTATTTCTAGCCTCACCGGCACGTGGCACAGGGAGTAATCCTGAGATTACAACCCTAGAGGTCCTGTTTTTTAACTTTCTGCCTAACTCCCTGAGCTCCTACTGCAGGACCTCGTCACTCTTCTTGTCTACGTCGTTAGTACCAATGTGTAGCATGATCTCTGGCTGTTCTCCCTCCCCCTTCAGAATGTCCCATACCAGTTCAGAGACATCCTGGACCCTGGCACCAGGGAGGCAACATACCATCCTGGTGTCTCTTTCACAACCACATAAGCACCTATCTGAGCCCCTGACTATAGAGTCCCCTAGGACAATTGCTCTTCTGTGCTTTGACCCCCGCGCTGAACAACAGAGACAGCTGTGGTGCCACTACTCTGGCTACTGCTGTTGTTTTCCCCTGATAGGCCATTCCCCCCAACAGTATCCAAAATGGTATACCTGTTAGAGAGGGGGACAGCCACAGTGGATTTCTGCACTGACTGCCTGGCCCTTCTAGTGGTCACCCATCTATCTGTCTGTACCTTGGGTGTGACCACATCGGCAAAACTTCTGTCTATGATGCTTTCCGCCACCTGGATGCTCCTAAGTGCATCCAACTGCAGCTCTGACCGATCCATGCGGGTCTGTGAGGAGCTGCAATCGGGTACACTTCCTGCAGATGTAGTTGTCCGGGACACTTGAAGCATCACAGATTCCCACATCCCACAGGTGAAGCACTTCACCCCAGCAACTGCCATTTCGAGAACTATTTAATAAATTAATTTAAATCTAATAACTGCTTATTGACTCCTTATTAACTATACGTTCCCTAGGGCTAGATTTCTACTATAAATGCTAAATTCTAAGAGCAGTATTCCCCTGCTTCAGGTCTAGATACCCCGAGGTCAGGTTTTTACACTCACCACTCTGGAACTCTGCCCTCCGACTCTGCTCCCTGGAACTAGGCCGCTAATCCCCGAGGTCAGGTTTTTACACTCACCGCTCTGGAACTCTGCCCTCCGACTCTGCTCCCTGGAACTAGGCCGCGAATCCCCGAGGTCAGGTTTTTACACTCACTGCTCTGGAACTCCGGCCTCCGACTCTGCTCCCTGGAAATAGGAATTGAGGGGAATTGAATACAAAAGTAGGGAGGTTATGCTTCAGTTGTGCAGGGCATTGGTGAGCCAAATCTGGAGTACTATGTACAATATTGGTCTCCTTATTTGAAGAAGAATATTAATACGTTAGCAGCAATTCAGAGAAGGTTTACTAGACTAATACCTGGAATGGACAGGTTGTCTTATGAGGAAAGGACGGACAGGCTGGGCTTGTATCCACTGGAGTTTAAAGAGTGAGAGGTGACTTGATTGAAACACAAGATCCTGAGGGGTATTGACAGGGGGGATGTGGAGAGGATGTTTCCTCTTGTGGGAGAATCTAGAACTAGGGGGTCTCTGTTTAAAAATAAAGGGGGTGGCTCATTTAAGACAGAGATGAAGAGAATTTTTTCTCTCAGGTGTCTTGAGCCTTTGGAACTCTCTTCCTCAAAAGGTGGTGCAAGCAAAGTCTTTGAATATTTTTAAGGCCAAGCGAGATAGATTCTTGATAAGAAAGGGGATGAAAGATTATCAGGGGTGGAGTGGGAATGTGGGGTTAGGTTAAAATCAGACCAGCCATGATCTTATTGAATAGCAGAGCAGGTGCGAGGGGCCGAGTGGCCTCATCCTGTTCCTAATTTGTATGTTCCTGCCTGTTAACAAATCCTCTATGCATTCTAATATGTGACCCCCAACTCTACCTTGCTTTCTAACCTCTTGTGTGGCACCTTCTCGAAAGCCTTTTGGAAATCCAGATATACTACATCTACTGGTTCCCCATTATCTACCCTACTAGTTACACCCTCCAGGGACTCCAATAAGTTTGTCAAATATAATTTCCCTTTTGTAAGACCATGCTGACTTTGTCTAACCATGCTAGATTTTCTAAGTGCATTGCTAAAGCTTCTTTAATAATGGATTCCAGCATTTTCCCAAAGACTGATGTCAGGATAACTGGCCTGTAGTTCCCTGTTTTCTCTCTCTCTCTCTCTCTCCCTCCTTTTTTGAATTTTCTAACTTCCAATCTGCCGGGACCTATCCAGAGTCTTAGGGGTTATGGAAAATCACAGCCTGCACACCCACTATCTCTGCAGCTATCCCTTTTAGAACCCTAGGGCATAGGCCATCAGATCCTGGGAATTTGTCGGATTTTAGTCCCTCCGTTACTTTTTCTCTGCTGGTATTAATTTCCTTAATTTCTGTACTCTTGGCGAGCGTCTATTTCTGGCATGTAACTTGTGTCTTCTACTGTGAAAACAGACACAAAATATTCAATCTGCTATTTCCTTATTCCACATGATCATTTCTCCTGCCTCTCTCTTCTAAAGGGACCAATGTTTACTTTAGCTACTCTCCTCCTTTTTATATACTTACAAAATCTCTTACAAGCTGTTTTTACATTCCTGGCTAGTTTACTCTTGTATTCCCTTTTTGCCCCTTTCATCCACTTTCTGGTGGCCCTTTGCTGGTTTTTAAAACTGTCCCAACCTTCAGGCTTGCTGCTGGTTTTTGCTACATTGTAAGCCTCTTCCATAAACCGGATACCATCCATTGTTCCCTGAGAGGTTACGGGGATGGATCTTTCTCGTTGTGTTTTTGTTCTTCAATGGAGTGTGTTTTTGTTGAAGATTTTGGATTGCTTCTTCAAACGTTTCCCACTGTCCTTTTACCTCCATCCCTTGTAATCTATTTACCTGATTAACCATAGCCTGTTCTCCCCTCATACCTGCATAATTGGCTTTGCTTATGTTTAAGATCCAGTGTTACATACCCCACAGGAATTCAATGCACCTCTCTATGTAAACTCAAAATGAGACACATACACAGGCTGTGCAGTACAGGATGGAATGAATCAGTCCCCCTTTTACCAGCTATGTCCCCAGAGGACATCACGGGGAACCTGATTGGATTCAGCTCCATGTATCTTGTTATTTCCACCACCACCTCCACCCGACCCAAAAACCAAAACATAAAGAGTTAATGGTTATGTTAATGAGACAGGAATGTTAATGATGATGTAAGCATGACATCAGGGTCAGATGACCATGGGGCTCCAAGAGAACAAGACACAAGAACAGTCCGTGTCCAGAAAACCACGTACTTGCCCTGAGGCCTTTGTAAATAGTTCTTAATAAATAATTTCAAGAAAAACTATATGCCGACTACCTCCAGTCACTCATAGAATAAGCAAAACTTCACCAAGACTGGTAACAGCACAAAACATGGTGGCAGCGCTAAAACCACAGATTGGTAACCCACAGGCGAAGAACTTGGAATAGCTTGACCTCACAACAAAACGTACGTTGGTAGGAGACAGTGAACCATGCACAATGCTGACAGCCATTGCACAGCACTACACCTTCCACAGCCTCTCCAACACATCGAGGGCCTGCAGCAAGGACAGGGATGGGAGCTCTGGAGGAGACAGGTACCAAACAGCTTCGGGTTTACAAGATAACTTACAGAAACACTAGGTCCATACCCTTCTATATGCCATTGGGGCCATGGCTGATGATGCCCTGGAACGACAGGAGTCGAGGAACCTTGGCGTCCTAAGATGAGGTTATGAGGGCCTCCGATAATTACTTCAGCCCTAAGAAGAATCCAGTCATTGAATGGGTGCAAGTCAATCAAAGGAGCCAAAGATCAGGTGAGTCCATTGATACATTTATTAGCAACTTGTATCGACTGGCCAGTAGTTGTGGCTACGGAGCTTTAAAGCATCAGTTAATTCATGACCGCATTGCAGTCGGTGTGCTTGATGACGTACTGTCGGACGTCTTGCAAAGAGAAGGCCGAACAGATTGCAAGGCAGCCAGAAGTGCAGCAGCATGGTCGGGGTGTACTTCGGGGGAGACGTCGAGGCTTGGGAGGTGTCGATCAAATACGTAGGCCTAAAGTCGGGAGCCCCGCCCACTGAAGAGCCCGCGAGAAAGCTTGCCAATGCTGCCAGAGGGACCGGGAGAATCCTTCACGTTATGTTAAAATGTTCCATGTGCGGAACCAAAAGAGACCACCGCCGTGAAGGCTGCCCAGCAGGGGGAGCCAAATACAGCAGGCGGAGGGAGCAAGCCTGCTCACTTTAAACAATTCTGCAAATCTGAAGTTCGGAGCAAGGAAATGTATCAAGCTTCCAAAAATTTCAAAGTCCAGGAAATCAGAAATCAAGCACATTCCAACCTGGCAATTTCCCAGGAGTAATCAAAGATCCCCGATAAGCGTTTCTGGTCCGTAGAGTTGGAAGTCCAAGGGTAAAGAACAGGATTTAAACTGGACACTGGGGCAGGGGGGACAGAGTTTTATCAGGCAAACTGGGCTGGCTTCAGAACTGTGGCAAGGGAGTCAAAATGCAACCATCTGATCTAAAGCGATAAGGGCCAGGAGGCACAGATTACAAAGTGAAGGGTCAGTTCACCACAACCTTTAGTCAGGAGGATTAAATTAACGGCACTCTTTATACCTTACAGAACCATCAAGCTTCTGGATGAGTGCAGCTCCCAAAACACTCAAGAAGCTCAACACCATCCAGGACAAAGCAGCCCCGCTTGATCGGCACCCCATCCACAAACATTCACTCCCTCCACCACCGACGCACAGTAGCAGCAGTGTGTGTACCATCTACAAGATGCACTGCAGCAACTCACCAAGGCTCCTTAGACAGCACCTTCCAAACCCACGACTGCTACCATCTAGAAGGACAAGGGCAGCAGACACATGGGGAACACCACCACCTGGAAGTTCCCCTCTGAGCCACTCCCCATCCTGACTTGGAAATATATCGGCCGTTCCTTCACTGTCACTGGGTCCAAATCCTGGAACTCCCTCCCTAACAGCACGGTGGGTGTACCTACACCAATGGAACCGCAGCGGCTCAGGAAGACAGCTCACCCACACCTTCTCAAGGGGCAAGTAGGGATGGGCAATAAACGCTGTTCCAGCTATATTTATGTAACAGAGAAAAATGTGCCCCAAAAATTCACAGAACTCCGAATCAATAAAAATTTAAATATGTGTAAAAGAAGGACATATAGTGACAGGTGGACAACATTTACTCAAAAAGTTAGGTTCACTGAGTGTCTTAAAAAAGGAGAGAGAGAGAGAGATGCACAGGTTTAGGGAGGGATACCCCGAGATTAGGGACCCAGGCAGCTGAAGGCACGGCCGCTGATGGTGGAGCGATGGGAATCAGGGGATGGTCAAGAGGCCGGAATTGGAGGTGGGTGTAGAACCCATACCCGAGAGAGAGTCAATGTGTGAGGAACCTATGCCACAGTGAGAGTCAGTGTGTATGGGACCTGTACCCCAGTGAGAGTCAGTGTGTGTGAAAACCGAATCCCAGTGACAGACAGTGTGTGTGGGAGACATACCCCAGTGAGAGTCAGTGTGTGTGGGACTCGTACCCCAGTGAGAGTCAGTGTGTGTGGGACTCGTACCCCAGTGAGAGTCAGTGTGTGTGGGACCCGTACCCCAGTGAGAGTCAGTGTGTGTGGGACCCGTACCCAAGTGAGAGTCAGTGTTTGTGGGACCCGTAAACCAGAGAGAGTCAGTGTGTGTGGGACCCCTACCCCAGTGACAGTCAGTGTGTGTGGGACCCGTACCCCAGTGAGAGTCAGTGTGTGTGGGACCCGTACCCCAGTGAGAGTCAGTGTGTGTGGGAACCATGCCAAAGTGAGAGTCAGTGTGTGTGGGACCTGTAACCCAGTGAGCGTCAGTGTCTGTAGGACCCGTACCCCAGTGAGAGTCAGTGTGTGTAGGACCCGTACCCCAGTGAGAGTCAGTGTGTGTGGGACCCGTATCCCAGTGAGAGTCAGTGTGTGTGGGACCCATACCCCAGTGAGAATCAGTGTGTGTGGGACCCGTACCCCAGTGAGAGTCAGTGTGTGTGGGACCCATACCCCAGTGAGAGTAAGCGTGTGTGTGTGGGATCGGTTCCCCAGTGAGAGTCAGTGTGTTTGGGACCGGTACCCCAGTGAGAGTCAGTGTTTGCGGGAAGCGTACCCCAGTGAGAGACAGTGTGTGTGGGCCCGTACCCCAGTGAGAGTCAGTCTGTGTGGGTAACGTACCCCAGTGACAGTCAATGTGTGTGGGACCCGTAACCCAGTGAGAGTCAGAGTGTGTGGGACCCGTACCCCAGTGACAGTCAGTGTGTGTGGGACTCGTACCCAACTGAGAGTCAGTGTGTGTGGGACCCGTACCCAAATGACAGTCAATGTGTATGGGACACTTACCCCAGTGAGAGTCAGTGTGTGTGGGACCCGTATCCCAGTGAGAATCAGTGTGTGTGGGACGCGTATCCCAGTGAAAGTCAGAGTGTGTGGGAACTGTACCCCAGTGAGAGTCACAGTGTGGGGGACCCGTACCCCAGTGAGAGTCAGTGAGTGTGGGACTCGTACCCCAGTGAGAGTCAGTGTGTGTGGGACCTGTACCCCAGTGAGAGTCAGTGTGTGTGGGACCCGTATCCCAGTGAGAGTCAGTGTGTGTGGGACCCGTACCCCAGTGAGAGTCAGTGTGTGTGGGACCCGTATCCCAGTGAGAATCAGTGTGTGTGGGACGCGTATCCCAGTGAAAGTCAGAGTGTGTGGGAACTGTACCCCAGTGAGAGTCACAGTGTGGGGGACCCGTACCCCAGTGAGAGTCAGTGAGTGTGGGACTCGTACCCCAGTGAGAGTCAGTGTGTGTGGGACCTGTACCCCAGTGAGAGTCAGTGTGTGTGGGACCCGTATCCCAGTGAGAGTCAGTGGTTGTGGGACCCGAATCCCAGTGAGAATCAGTGTGTGTGGGACTCGTACCCCAGTCAGTGTCAGTGTGTGTGTGGGATGCGTACACCAGTGATAGTCAGTGTGTGTGAGACCCGTACCCCAGTGAGTGTCAGTGTGTGTGGGACTCGTACCAGAGCGAGAGTCAGTGTCTCTGGGACCCGAACCCCAGTGAGAGTCAGTGTGTGTGGGAACCGTACCACAGTGATAGTCAGTGTGTGTGAGACCCGAACTCCAGTGAGAGACAGTGTCTGTGGGACGCGTACCCCAGTGAGAGTCAGTGAGTGTGGGAGCCTTACCCCAGTGAGAGTCAGTGTGTGTCGGACCCGTACCAGAGTGAGAGTCAGTGGGTGTGGGACCCGTGCCCCATTGAGAGTCAGTGGGTGTTGCACCCGTACCCCAGTGAGAGTCAGCGTATGTGTGGGAACTGAACCCCATGAGAGTCAGTGAATATGTGGGATCCGCACCCCAGTGAGAGTCAGTGTGCGTGGGACACGTACCCCAGGTAGAGTCATTGTGTGTGGTACCCGTACCCCAGTGAGAGTCAGTGTTTGTGGGACCCGTACCCCAGTGAGAGTCAGTGTGTGTGGGACCCATACCCCAGTGAGAGTCAGTGTGTGTGGGAACTGTACCCCAGTGAGTGTCAGTGTCTGTGGGACCCGTACCCCAGTGGGAGTCAGTGTGTGTGGGACCCGTACCACAGTGAGAGTCGGTGTGTGTGGGACCCGTATCCCAGTGAGAGTCAGTGAGTATGGGACCCATACCCCAGTGAGAGTCATAGTGTGTGGGACCCGTACCCCAGTGAGAGTCAGTGAGTTTGGAACTCGTACCCAAGTGAGAGTCAGTGGTTGTGGGACCCGTATCCCAGTGAGAGTCAGTGTGTGTGGGACCAGTGCCCAAGTGAGAGTCAGTGAGTGTGGGACCCGTACCCCAGTGAGAGTCAGCGTGTGTGTGGGAACTGTACCCCAGTGAGAGTCAGTGTTTGTGTGGGATCCGTACCCCAGTGAGAGTCAGTGTGCGTGGTACACGTACCCCAGGAAAATTCATTGTCTGTGGGACCCGTACCCCAGCGAGAGTCAGTGTTTGTGGCACCCGTACCCCAGTGAGAGTCAGTGTGTGTTAGGACCCATACCCCAGTGAGACTCAGTGTGTGTGGGACCTGTACCCCAGTGAGAGTCAGTGTGTGTGCGACGCGTGCCCAAGAGAGAGTCAGTGGGTGTGTGTGGGACCTGTACCCCAATGAGATTCAGTGTGTTTGGGACCAGTTCCCCAATGAGAGTCAGTGATTGTGGGACCCGTACCCCAGCGAGAGTCAGTGTTTGTGGCACCCGTACCCCAGTGAGAGTCAGTGTGTGTTAGGACCCATACCCCAGTGAGACTCAGTGTGTGTGGGACCCGTACCACAGTGAGTGTCGGTGTGTGTGGGACCCGTACCCCAGTGAGAGTCAGAATGTGTGTGTGTGGGACCTGTACCCCAATGAGATTCAGTGTGTTTGGGACCAGTTCCCCAGTGAGAGTCAGTGATTCTGGGACCCGTACCCCAGTGATAGTCAGGGTGTGTGAGACCCGAACTCCAGTGAGAGACACTGTCTGTGGTACCCGTACCCCAGTGAGAGTCAGTGTGTGTGGGACATGTACCCGAGTCAGAGTCAGTGTGCGTGGGACCCCTACCCCAGTAAGAGTAAGTGTGTGTGTGTGGGATCCTTACCCCAGTGAGAGTCAGTGTGTGTCGGAGCCATACCCCGGTGAGAGTGAGTGTGTGTGGGACCCGTACACCAGTGAGAGTCAGCGTGTGTGGTACCCGTACCGCAGTGACAGTCCGTGTGTATGGGACCCTAACCCAATTGAGAGTCAGTGTGTGTGGGACCCATACCCGAGTGAGAGTCAGTGTGTGTGGGACTCGTACCCCAGTGAGAGTCAGTGTGTGAGGGACTCATACCCCAGTGAGAGTCAGTGTCGGTGGGACCCGCATCCAAGTGAGAATCAGTGTGTGTGGGACCCGTATCCCAGTGAGAGTCAGAGTGTGTGGAACGTGTACCCCAGTGAGAGACAGTGTGTGTGGGACCCGTACCCCAGTGAGAGTCATAGTGTGTGGGACCTGTACCCCAGTGAGAGACAGTGTCTGTGGGACCCGTACCCCAGTGAGAGTCAGTGTGTGTGGGAGCCTTACCCCAGTGAGAGTCAGTGTGTTTCGGACCCGTACCCGAGTGAGAGTCAGTGGGTGTGGGACCTGTGCCCCATTGAGAGTCAGTGGGTGTTGCATCCGTACCCCAGTGAGAGTCAGCGTATGTGTGGGAACTGTACCCCATGAGAGTCAGTGAATGTGTGGGATCCGTACCCCAGTGAGAGTCAGTGTGCGTGGGACACGTACCCCAGGAATAGTCATTGTGTGTGGGACCCATACCCCAGTGGGAGTCAGTATTTGTGGGATCCGTACCCCAGTGAGAGTCAGTGTGCGTGGGACCCATACCCCAGTGAGAGTCAGTGTTTGTGGCACCCGTACCCCAGTGAGAGTCAGTGTGTGTTAGGACCCATACCCCAGTCAGAGTCAGTGTGTGTTAGGACCCATACCCCAGTGAGACTAAGTGTGTGTGGGACCTGCACCCCAGTGAGTGTCAGTGTGTGTGGGACCCGTACCCCAGTGGGAGTCAGTGTGTGTGGGACCCGTACCACAGTAAGAGTCGGTGTGTGTGGGACCAGTACCCCAGTGAGAGTCAGTGTGTGTGTGGGACCGGTACCCCAATGAGAGTCAGTGTGTTTGGGACACGTACACGAGTGAGAGTCAGTGTGTGTGTGTGGGTCCGGGACCCCAGTGAGAGTCCGTGTGTTTGGGACCGGTTACCCAGTGAGAGTCAGTGTTTGTGGGACACGTACACGAGTGAGAGTCAGTGTGTGTGGGACCCCTACCCCAGTAAATGTAATTGTGTGTGTGAGGGATCCTTACCCCAGTGAGAGTCAGTGTGTGTCGGACCCGTACCCCAGTGAGAGTCAGTGTGTGTGCGACGCGTGCCCAAGAGAGAGTCAGTGGGTGTGGGATCTGTACCCCAGTGAGAGTCAGTTTGTGTGTGGGACCCGTACCACAGTGATAGTCAGTGTGTGTGGGACCCGTACCCCAGTGGGAGTCAGTGTGTGTGGGACCCGTACCACAGTGAGTGTCGGTGTGTGTGGGACCCGTACCCCAGTGAGAGTCAGTGTGTGTGTGTGGGAACTGTACCCCAATGAGATTCAGTGTGATTGGGACCAGTTCCCCAGTGAGAGTCAGTGATTGTGAGACCCGTACCCCAGTGATAGTCAGGGTGTGTGAGACCCGAACTCCAGTGAGAGACAGTGTCTGTGGTACCAGTACCCCAGTGAGAGTCAGTGTGTGTGGGACACGTACCCGAGTGAGAGTCAGTGTGCTTGGGACCCCTACCCCAGTAAGAGTAAGTGTGTGTGTGTGGGATCCTTACCCCAGTGAGAGTCAGTGTGTGTGGGACCCGTACAGCAGTGAGAATCAGAGTGTGTGGTACCCGTACCCCAGTGACAGTCCGTGTGTATGGGACCCTAACACCCTTGAGAGCCAGTGTGTGTGGGACTCATACCCCAGTGAGAGTCATTGTGTGAGGGACTCATACCCCAGTGAGAGTCAGTATTGGTGGGACCCGCATCCAAGTGAGAATCAGTGTGTGTGGGACCCGTATCCCAGTGAGAGTCATAGTGTGTGGGACCTGTACCCCAGTGAGAGACAGTGTCTGTGGGACCCGTACCCCAGTGACAGTCAGTGTGAGTGGGAGCCTTACCCCAGTGAGAGTCAGTGTGTGTCGGACCCGTACCCGAGTGAGAGTCAGTGGGTGTGGGACCCATGCCCCATTGAGAGTCAGTGGGTGTTGCATCTGTACCCCAGTGAGAGTCAGCGTATGTGTGGGAACTGTACCCCATGAGAGTCAGTGAATGTGTGGGATCCGTACCCCAGTGAGAGTCAGAGTGCGTGGGACAAGTACCCCAGGAATAGTCATTGTGTGTGGTACCCGTACCCCAGTGAGAGTCAGTGTTTGTGGGATCCGTACCCCAGTGAGAGTCAGTGTGCGTGGGTCACGTACCCCAGGAAGATTCATTGTGTGTGGGACCCGTACCCCAGCGAGAGTCAGTGTTTGTGGCACCCGTACCCCAGTGAGAGTCAGTGTGTGTTAGGACCCATACCCCAGTGAGACTCAGTGTGTGTGGGACCTGTACCCCAGTGAGAGTCAGTGTGTGTGGGACCTGTACCCCAGTGAGTGTCAGTGTGTGTGGGACCCGTACCCCAGTGAGTGTCAGTGTGTGTGGGACCCGTACCACACTAAGAGTCGGTGTGTGTGGGACCAGTATCCCAGTGAGAGTCAGTGTGTGTGTGTGGGTCCGGGACCCCAGTGAGAGTCCGTGTGTTTGGGACCGGTTACCCAGTGAGAGTCAGTGTTTGTGGGACACGTACACGAGTGAGAGTCAGTGTGTGTGGGACCCCTACCCCCAGTAAATGTAAGTGTGTGTGTGTGGTATCCTTACCCCAGTGAGAGTCAGTGTGTGTCGGACCCGTACCCCAGTGAGAGTCAGTGTGTGTGCGACGCGTGCCCAAGAGAGAGTCAGTGGGTGTGGGAACTGTACCCCAGTGAGAGTCAGTGTGTGTGTGAGACCCGTACCACAGTGAGTGTCGGTGTGTGTGGGACCAGTTCCCCAGTGAGAGTCAGTGATTGTGTGACCCGTACCCCAGTGATAGTCAGGGTGTGTGAGACCCGAACTCCAGTGAGAAACAGTGTCTGTGGTACCCGTACCCCAGTGAGAGTCATTGTGTGTGTGGGACCCTTACCCCAGTGAGGGTCAGTGTGTGTAGGAACTGTAACCCATGAGAGTCAGTGTGTTTGTGGGATCCGTACCCCAGTGAGAGTCAGTGTGCGTGGGACCCATAACCCAGTGAGATTCAGTGTGTGTAGGAACTGTACCCCAGTGAGAGTCAGTGTCTGTGTGGACCCGTACCACAGTGAGTGTCGGTGTGTGTGGGACCCGTACCCCAGTGAGAGTCAGTGTGTGTGTGTGGGACCTGTACCCCAATGAGATTCAGTGTGTTTGGGACCAGTTCCCCAATGAGAGTCAGTGATTCTGGGACCCGTACCCCAGTGAGAGTCAGTGTGTGTGGGACACGTACCCGAGTGAGAGTCAGTGTGCGTGGGACCCCTACCCCAGTAAGAGTAAGTGTGTGTCTGTGGGATCCTTACCCCAGTGAGAGTCAGTGTGTGTCGGACCCGTACCCCAGTGAGAGTCAGTGTGTGTCGGACCCGTACCCCAGTGAGAGTCAGTGTGTGTGGGACCCGTACACCAGTGAGAATCAGAGTGTGTGGTCCGGTACCCCAGAGAGAGTCAGTGTGTGTGGGACACGTACCCCAGTGAGAGTCAGCGTGTGTGGTACCCGTACCCCAGTGACAGTCCGTGTGCATGGGACCCTAAACCCTTTGAGAGTCAGTGTGTGTGGGACCCGTACCCGAGTGAGAGTCAGTGTGTATGGGACTCGTACCCCAGTGAGAGTCTTTGTGTGTGGGACTCGTACCCCATGAGAGTCAGTGTGTGTGTGGGACCCGTACCACAGTAAGAGTCGGTGTGTGTGGGACCAGTACCCCAGTGAGAGTCAGTGTGTGTGTGTGGGTCCGGGACCCCAATGAGAGTCAGTGTGTTTGGGACCGGTTACCCAGTGAGAGTCAGTTTTTGTGGGACACCTACACGAGTGAGAGTCAGTGTGTGTGGGACCCCTACCCCAGTAAATGTAAGTGTGTGTGTGTGGGATCCTTACCCCAGTGAGAGTCAGTGTGTGTCGGACCCGTACCCCAGTGAGAGTCAGTGTGTGTGCGACGCGTGCCCAAGAGAGAGTCAGTGGGTGTGGGAACTGTACCCCATGAGAGTCAGTGTGTTTGTGGGATCCGTACCCCAGTGAGAGTCAGTGTGCGTGGGACCCATACCCCAGTGAGAGTCAGTGTGTGTAGGAACTGTACCCCAGTGAGAGTCAGTGTGTGTGTGGGACCCGTACCACAGTGAGTGTCGGTGTGTGTGGGACCCGTACCCCAGTGAGTGTCAGTGTGTGTGTGTGGGACCTGTACCCCAATGAGATTCAGTGTGTTTGGGACCAGTGCCCCAGTGAGAGTCAGTGATTCTGGGACCCGTACCCCAGTGATAGTCAGGGTGTGTGAGACCCGAACTCCAGTGAGAGACACTGTCTGTGGTACCCGTACCCCAGTGAGAGTCAGTGTGTGTGGGACACGTACCCGAGTGAGAGTCAGTGTGCGTGGGACCCCTACCCCAGTAAGAGTAAGTGTGTGTCTGTGGGATCCTTACCCCAGTGAGAGTCAGTGTGTGTCGGACCCGTACCCCAGTGAGAGTCAGTGTGTGTCGGACCCGTACCCCAGTGAGAGTCAGTTTGTGTGGGACCCGTACACCAGTGAGAATCAGAGTGTGTGGTCCGGTACCCCAGAGAAAGTCAGTGTGTGTGGGACACGTACCCCAGTGAGAGTCAGCGTGTGTGGTACCCGTACCCCAGTCACAGTCCGTGTGTATGGGACCCTAAACCCTTTGAGAGTCAGTGTGTGAGGGACCCGTACCCGAGTGAGAGTCAGTGTGTGTGGGACTCGTACCCCAGTGAGAGTCAGTGTGTGTGGGACTCGTACCCCAGTGAGAGTCAGTGTGTGTGGGACTCGTACCCCAGTGAGAGTCAGTGTGTGAGGGACTCATACCCCAGTGAGAGTCAGTGTTGGTGGGACCCGCTTCCAAGTGAGAATCAGTGTGTGTGGGACCCGTATCCCAGTGAGAGTCAGAGTATGTGGAACGTGTACCCCAGTGAGAGACAGTGTGTGTGGGACCCATACCCCAGTGAGAGTCATAGTGTGTGGGACCTGTACCCCAGTGAGAGACAGTGTCTGTGGGACCCGTACCCCAGTGAGAGTCAGTGTGAGTGGGAGCCTTACCCCAGTGAGCGTCAGTGTGTGTGGGACCCGTACCCGAGTGAGAGTCAGTGGGTGTGGGACCCGTGCCCCATTGAGAGTCAGTGGGTGTTGCATCCGTACCCCAGTGAGAGTCAGCGTATGTGTGGGAACTGTACCCCATGAGAGTCAGTGAATGTGTGGGATCCGTACCCCAGTGAGAGTCAGTGTGCGTGGGAAACGTACCCCAGGAATAGTCAATGTGTGTGGTACCCGTACCCCAGTGAGAGTCAGTTTTTGTGGGATCCGTACCCCAGTGAGAGTCAGTGTGCGTGGGTCACGTACCCCAGGAAGATTCATTGTGTGTGGGACCCGTACCCCAGCGAGAGTCAGTGTTTGTGGCACCCGTACCCCAGTGAGAGTCAGTGTGTGTTAGGACCCATACCCCAGTGAGACTCCGTGTGTGTGGGACCTGTACCCCAGTGAGAGTCAGTGTGTGTGGGACCTGTACCCCAGTGAGTGTCAGTGTCTGTGGGACCCGTACCCCAGTGAGAGTCAGTGTGTGTGGGACCCGTACCACAGTAAGAGTCGGTGTGTGTGGGACCAGTACCCCAGTGAGAGTCAGTGTGTGTGTGTGGGACCGGGTCCCCAATGAGAGTCAGTGTGTTTGGGACCATTTACCCAGTGAGAGTCAGTGTTTGTGGGACCCCTACCCCAGTAAATGTAAGTGTGTGTGTGTGGGATCCTTACCCCAGTGAGAGTCAGTGTGTGTCGGACCCGTACCCCAGTGAGAGTCAGTGTGTGTGCGACGCGTGCCCAAGAGAGAGTCAGTGGGTGTGGGATCTGTACCCCAGTGAGAGTCAGTGTGTGTGTGGGACCCGTACCACAGTGTGTGTCGGTGTGTGTGGGACCAGTTCCCCAGTGAGAGTCAGTGATTATGGGACCCGTACCCCAGTGAGAGTCATTGTGTGTGTGGGACCCTTACCCCAGTGAGAGTCAGTGTGTGTCGGACCCGTACCCCAGTGAGAGTCAGTGGGTGTGGGACCCATGCACCAGTGAGAGTCAGTGGGTGTGGGACCCGTACCCCAGTGAAAGTCAGCGTATGTGTGGGAACTGTAACCCATGAGAGTCAGTGTGTTTGTGGGATCCATACCCCAGTGTGAGTCATTGTGCGTGGGACCCATACCCCAGTGAGAGTCAGTGTGTGTAGGAACTGTACCCCAGTGAGAGTCAGTGAGTGTGTGGGACCCGTACCACAGTGAGTGTCGGTGTGTGTGGGACCCGTATGCCAATGAGATTCAGTGTGTTTGGGACCAGTTCCCCAGTGAGCGTCAGTGATTCTGGGACCCGTACCCCAGTGATAGTCAGGGTGTGTGAGACCCGACCTCCAGTGAGAGGCAGTGTCTGTGGTACCCGTACCCCAGTGAGAGTCAGTGTGTGTGGGACACTTACCCGAGTGAGAGTCAGTGTGCGTGGGACCCCTACCCAAGTAAGAGTAAGTGTGTGTCTGTGGGATCCTTACCCCAGTGAGAGTCAGTGTGTGTCGGACCCGTACCCCAGTGAGAGTCAGTGTGTGTCGGACCCGTACCCCAGTGAGAGTCAGTGTGTGTGGGACCCGTACACCAGTGAGAATCAGAGTGTGTGGTCCAGTACCCCAGAGAGAGTCAGCGTCTTTGGTACCCGTACCCCAGTGACAGTCCGTGTGTATGGGACCCTAACCCCTTTGAGAGTCATTGTGTGTGGGACCCGTACCCGAGTGAGAGTCAGTGTGTGTGGGACTCATACCCCAGTGAGAGTCAGTGTTGGTGGGACCCGCTTCCAAGTGAGAATCAGTGTGTGTGGGACCCGTATCCCAGTGAGAGTCAGAGTATGTGGAACGTGTACCCCAGTGAGAGACAGTGTGTGTGGGACCCATACCCCAGTGAGAGTCATAGTGTGTGGGACCTGTACCCCAGTGAGAGACAGTGTCTGTGGGACCCGTACCCCAGTGAGAGTCAGTGTGAGTGGGAGCCTTACCCCAGTGAGCGTCAGTGTGTGTGGGACCCGTACCCGAGTGAGAGTCAGTGGGTGTGGGACCCGTGCCCCATTGAGAGTCAGTGGGTGTTGCATCCGTACCCCAGTGAGAGTCAGCGTATGTGTGGGAACTGTACCCCATGAGAGTCAGTGAATGTGTGGGATCCGTACCCCAGTGAGAGTCAGTGTGCGTGGGAAACGTACCCCAGGAATAGTCAATGTGTGTGGTACCCGTACCCCAGTGAGAGTCAGTTTTTGTGGGATCCGTACCCCAGTGAGAGTCAGTGTGCGTGGGTCACGTACCCCAGGAAGATTCATTGTGTGTGGGACCCGTACCCCAGCGAGAGTCAGTGTTTGTGGCACCCGTACCCCAGTGAGAGTCAGTGTGTGTTAGGACCCATACCCCAGTGAGACTCCGTGTGTGTGGGACCTGTACCCCAGTGAGAGTCAGTGTGTGTGGGACCTGTACCCCAGTGAGTGTCAGTGTCTGTGGGACCCGTACCCCAGTGAGAGTCAGTGTGTGTGGGACCCGTACCACAGTAAGAGTCGGTGTGTGTGGGACCAGTACCCCAGTGAGAGTCAGTGTGTGTGTGTGGGACCGGGTCCCCAATGAGAGTCAGTGTGTTTGGGACCATTTACCCAGTGAGAGTCAGTGTTTGTGGGACCCCTACCCCAGTAAATGTAAGTGTGTGTGTGTGGGATCCTTACCCCAGTGAGAGTCAGTGTGTGTCGGACCCGTACCCCAGTGAGAGTCAGTGTGTGTGCGACGCGTGCCCAAGAGAGAGTCAGTGGGTGTGGGATCTGTACCCCAGTGAGAGTCAGTGTGTGTGTGGGACCCGTACCACAGTGTGTGTCGGTGTGTGTGGGACCAGTTCCCCAGTGAGAGTCAGTGATTATGGGACCCGTACCCCAGTGAGAGTCATTGTGTGTGTGGGACCCTTACCCCAGTGAGAGTCAGTGTGTGTCGGACCCGTACCCCAGTGAGAGTCAGTGGGTGTGGGACCCATGCACCAGTGAGAGTCAGTGGGTGTGGGACCCGTACCCCAGTGAAAGTCAGCGTATGTGTGGGAACTGTAACCCATGAGAGTCAGTGTGTTTGTGGGATCCATACCCCAGTGTGAGTCATTGTGCGTGGGACCCATACCCCAGTGAGAGTCAGTGTGTGTAGGAACTGTACCCCAGTGAGAGTCAGTGAGTGTGTGGGACCCGTACCACAGTGAGTGTCGGTGTGTGTGGGACCCGTATGCCAATGAGATTCAGTGTGTTTGGGACCAGTTCCCCAGTGAGCGTCAGTGATTCTGGGACCCGTACCCCAGTGATAGTCAGGGTGTGTGAGACCCGACCTCCAGTGAGAGGCAGTGTCTGTGGTACCCGTACCCCAGTGAGAGTCAGTGTGTGTGGGACACTTACCCGAGTGAGAGTCAGTGTGCGTGGGACCCCTACCCAAGTAAGAGTAAGTGTGTGTCTGTGGGATCCTTACCCCAGTGAGAGTCAGTGTGTGTCGGACCCGTACCCCAGTGAGAGTCAGTGTGTGTCGGACCCGTACCCCAGTGAGAGTCAGTGTGTGTGGGACCCGTACACCAGTGAGAATCAGAGTGTGTGGTCCAGTACCCCAGAGAGAGTCAGCGTCTTTGGTACCCGTACCCCAGTGACAGTCCGTGTGTATGGGACCCTAACCCCTTTGAGAGTCATTGTGTGTGGGACCCGTACCCGAGTGAGAGTCAGTGTGTGTGGGACTCGTACCCCAGTGAGAGTCAGTGTGTGTGGGACTCGTACCCCAGTGAGAGTCAGTGTGTGAGGGACTCAGACCCCAGTGAGAGTCAGTGTGTGTGGGACCCGCATCCAAGTGAGAATCAGTGTGTGTGGGACCCGTACCCCAGTGAGTGTCATAGTGTGTGGGACCTGTACCCCAGTGAGAGACAGTGTCTGTGGGACCCGTACCCCAGTGAGAGTCAGTGTGAGTGGGAGCCTTACCCCAGTGAGAGTCAGTGTGTGTCGGACCCGTACCCGAGTGAGAGTCAGTGGGTGTGGGACCCGTGCCCCATTGAGAGTCAGTGGGTGTTGCATCCGTACCCCAGTGAGAGTCAGCGTATGTGTGGGAACTGTACCCCATGAGAGTCAGTGAGTGTGTGGGATCCGTACCCCAGTGAGAGTCAGTGTGCGTGGGACACGTACCCCAGTGAGAGTCAGTGTGTGTGGGACCCATACCCCAGTGAGAGTCATTGTGTGTGTGGGACCCTTACCCCAGTGAGAGTCAGTGTTTTTGTGGGACCCTTACCCCAGTGAGAGTCAGTGTGTGTCGGACCCGTACCCCAGTGAGAGTCAGTGGGTGTGGGACCCATGCACCAGTGAGAGTCAGTGGGTGTGGGACCCGTACCCCAGTGAAAGTCAGCGTATGTGTGGGAACTGTACCCCATGAGAGTCAGTGTGTTTGTGGGATCCGTACCCCAGAGAGAGTCAGTGTGCGTGGGACCCATGCCCCAGTGAGAGTCAGTGTGTGTAGGAACTGAACCCCAGTGAGTGTCAGTGTCTGGGGACCCGTACCCCAGTGAGAGTCAGTGTGTGTGGGACCTGTACCACAGTGAGAGTCGGTGTGTGTGGGACCCGTAGCCCAGTGAGAGTCAGTGGGTGTGTGTGGGACCGGTACCCCAATGAGACTCAGTGTGTTTGGGACCCGTACCCCAGTGAAAGTCAGTGTTTGTGGGACCCGTACCCCAGTGAGAGTCAGTGTGTGTGGGACCCGTACCCCAGTGAGATTCAGCGTGTGTGGGACACCTACACGTGTGAGAGTCAGTGTGCGTGGGACCCCTACCCCAGTAAGTGTAAGTGTGTGTGTGTGGGATCCTTACCCCAGTGAGAGTCAGTGTGTGTCGGACCCGTACCCCAGTGAGAGTCAGTGTGTGTGCGACCCGTGCCCCAGTGAGAGTCAGTGTGTGTGGGACCCGTACACCAGTGAGAATCAGAGTGTGTGGGACCCGTACCCCAGTGAGAGTCAGTGTGTGTGGGACTCGTACCCCAGTGAGAGTCAGTGTGTGAGGGACTCATACCCCAGTGAGAGTCAGTGTTCGTGGGACCCGTATCCAAGTGAGAATCAGTGTGTGTGGGACCCGTACCACAGTGAGAGTCATAGTGTGTGGGAGCTTTACCCCAGTGAGAGTCAGTGTCCGTGGGACCCGTACGCCAGTGAGAGTCAGTGTGTGTGGGACCCGTACCACAGTGAGAGTCGGTGTGTGTGGGACCCGTACCCCAGTGAGAGTCAGTGTTTGTGGGACCTGTACCCCAGTGAGAGTCAGTGTGTGTGGGACACGTACCCGAGTGAGAGTCAGTGTGCGTGGGACCCCTACCCCAGTAAGAGTAAGTGTGTGTGTGTGGGATCCTTACCCCAGGGAGAGTCAGTGTGTGTCGGACCCGTACCCCAGTGAGAGTCAGTGTGTGTGGGACACGTACCCAGGTGACAGTCAGTGTGTGTGGGACCCGTACCCCAGTGAGAGTCAGCGTGTGTGGTACCCGTACCCCAGTGACAGTCAGTATGTGTGGGAACCGTACCCTAGTGAGAGTCAGCATGTGTGGTACCCGTACCACAGTGACAGTCAGTGTGTATGGGACCCTAACCCCATTGAGAGTCAGTGTGTGTGGGACCCGTACCACAGTGAGAGTCGGTGTGTGTGGGACCCGTAGCCCAGTGAGAGTCAGTGTGTGTGGTACCCGTACCCCAGTGAGAGTCAGTGTGTGTGGGACACCTACACGAGTGAGAGTCAGTGTGTGTCGGACCCCTACCCCAGTAAGTGTAAGTGTGTGTGTGTGGGATCCTTACCCCAGTGAGAGTCAGTGTGTGTCGGACCCGTACCCCAGTGAGAGTCAGTGTGTGTGGGACCCGTACACCAGTGAGAATCAGAGTGTGTGGGCCGGTACCCCAGAGAGAGTCAGTGTGTGTGGGACACGTACCCAGGTGACAGTCAGTGTGTGTGGGACCCGTACCCCAGTGAGAGTCAGCGTGTGTGGTACCCGTACCCCAGTGACAGTCAGTGTGTATGGGACCCTAACCCCATTGAGAGTCAGTGTGTGTGGGACCCGTACCCCAGTGAGAGTCAGTGTGTGTGGGACCCGTACCCCAGTGAGAGTCAGCGTGTGTGGTACACGTACCCCAGTGAGAGTCGGTGTGTGTGGGAGCAGTACCCCAGTGAGTGTCAGTGTTTGTGGGACCTGTACCCCAGTGAGAGTCAGTGTGTGTGGGACCCGTACCCCAGTGAGAGTCAGTGTGTGTGGGACACGTACCCGAGTGAGAGTCAGTGTGCGTGGGACCCCTACCCCAGTAAGAGTAAGTGTGTGTGTGTGGGATCCTTACCCCAGTGAGAGTCAGTGTGTGTCGGACCCGTACCCCAGTGAGAGTCAGCGTGTGTGGTACCAGTACCCCAGTGACAGTCCGTGTGTGTGGGACCCTAACTCCATTGAGAGTCAGTGTGTGTGGGACCCGTACACCACTGAGAGTCAGAGTGTGTGGGACACGTACCCCAGTGACAGTCAGTATGTGTGGGAACCGTACCCCAGTGAGAGTCAGCATGTGTGGTACCCGTACCCCAGTGACAGTCAGTGTGTATGGGACCCTAACCCCATTGAGAGTCAGTGTGTGTGGGACCCGTACCCCAGTGACAGTCAGTGTGTATGGGACCCTAACCCCTTTGAGAGTCAGTGTGTGTGGGACCCGTACCCGAGTGAGAGCCAATGTGTGTGTGGGACCCGTACCCCAGTGACAGTCAGTGTGTATGGGACCCTAACCCCTGTGAGAGTCAGTGTGTGTGGGACCCGTACCCGAGTGAGAGTCAATGTGTGTGGGACCCGTACCCCAGTGAGAGTCAGTGTGTGAGGGACTCATACCCCAGTGAGAGTCAGTGTGTGAGGGACTCATACCCCAGTGAGAGTCAGTGTGTGAGGGACTCATACCCCAGTGAGAGTCAGTGTTGTTGGGACCCGCATCCAAGTGAGAATCAGTGTGTGTGGGACCCGTTTCCCAGTGAGAGACAGAGTGTGTGGAACGTGTACCCCAGTGAGAGACAGTGTGTATGGGACCCGTACCCCAGTGAGAGTCATAGTGTGTGGGACCTGTACCCCAGTGAGAGACAGTGTCCGTGGGACCCGTACCCCTGTGAGAGTCAGTGTGTGTGGGAGCCTTACCCGAGTGAGAGTCAGTGGGTGTGGGACCCGTGCCCAATTGAGAGTCAGTGGGTGTTGCATCCGTACCCCAGTGAGAGTCAGCGTATGTGTGGGAACTGTACCCCATGAGAATCAGTGAATGTGTGGGATCCATACCCCAGTGAGAGTCAGTGTGCGTGGGACACGTACCCCAGGAAGATTCATTGTGTGTGGGACCCGTACCCCAACGAGAGTCAGTGTTTGTGGCACCCATACCCCAGTGAGAGTCAGTGTGTGTTAGGACCCATACCCCAGTGAGAGTCAGTATGTGTTAGGACCCATACCCCAGTGAGACTCAGTGTGTGTGGGACCCGTACCCCAGTGAGAATCAGTGTGTGTGGGACCCGTACCCCAGCGAGAGTCAGTGTTTGTGGCACCCGTACCCCAGTGAGAGTCAGTGTGTGTGGGACCCGTACCCCAGTGAGAGTCAGTGTGTGTGGGACCTGTACCCCAGTGAGAGTCAGTGTGTGTGGGACACGTACCCGAGTGAGACTCAGTGTGTGTGGGACCTGTACCCCAGTGAGTGTCAGTGTGTGTGGGACCTGTACCCCAGTGAGAGTCAGTGTGTGTGGGACCCGTACCACAGTGAGAGTCGGTGTGTGTGGGACCAGTACCCCAGTGAGAGTCAGTGTGTGTGTCTGGGACCGGTACCCCAATGAGAGTCAGTGTGTTTGGGACCGGTTACCCAGTGAGAGTCAGTGTTTGTGGGACACGTACACGAGTGAGAGTCAGTGTGTGTGGGACCCCTACCCCAGTAAATGTAAGTGTGTGTGTGTGGGATCCTTACCCCAGTGAGAGTCAGTGTGTGTCGGACCCGTACCCCAGTGAGAGTCAGTGTGTGTGCGACGCGTGCCCAAGAGAGAGTCAGTGGGTGTGGGATCTGTACCCCAGTGAGAGTCAGTGTGTGTGTGGGACCCGTACCACAGTGAGAGTCAGTGTGTGTGGGACCAGTTCCCCAGTGAGAGTCAGTGATTGTGGGACCCGTACCCCAGTGATAGTCAGGGTGCGTGAGACCCGAACTCCAGTGAGAGACAGTGTCTGTGGTACCCATACCCCAGTGAGAGTCACTGTGTGTGTGGGACCCTTACCCCAGTGAGAGTCAGTGTGTGTCGGACCCGTACCCCAGTGAGAGTCAGTGTGTGTCGGACGCGTACCCCAGTGAGAGTCAGTGGGTGTGGGACCCATGCACCAGTGAGAGTCAGTGGGTGTGGGACCCGTACCCCAGTGAAAGTCAGCGCATGTGTGGAAACTGTACCCCATGAGAGTCAGTGTGTTTGTGGGATCCATACCCCAGTGAGAGTCAGTGTGCGTGGGACCCATACCCCAGTGAGAGTCAGTGTGGGTAGGAACTGTACCCCAGTGAGTTTCAGTGTCGGGGACCCGTACCCCAGTGAGAGTCAGTGTGTGTGGGACCCGTACCACAGTGAGAGTCAATGTGTCTGGGACTCGTACCCCAGTGAGAGTCAGTGTGTGAGGGACTCATACCCCAGTGAGAGTCAGTGTGTGAGGGACTCATACCCCAGTGAGAGTCAGTGTGTGAGGGACTCATACCCCAGTGAGAGTCAGTGTGTGAGGGACTCATACCCCAGTGAGAGTCAGTGTGTGAGGGACTCATACCCCAGTGAGAGTCAGTGTTGGTGGGACCCGCAACCAAGTGAGAATATGTGTGTGTGGGACCCGTATCCCAGTGAGAGTCAGAGTGTGTGGAACGTGTTCCCCAGTGACAGACAGTGTGTGTGGGACCCGTACCCCAGTGAGAGTCATAGTGTGTGGGACCTGTACCCCAGTGAGAGACAGTGTGTTTGGGACCCGTACCCCAGTGAGAGTCAGTGTGTTTGGGAGCCTTACCCCAGTGAGAGTCAGTGTGTGTCGGACCCGTATCCGAGTGAGAGTCAGTGGGTGTGGGACCCGTGCCCAATTGAGAGTCAGTGGGTGTTGCATCCGTACCACAGTGAGAGTCAGCGTATGTGTGGGAACTGTACCCCATGAGAATCAGTGAATGTGTGGGATCCATACCCCAGTGAGAGTCAGTGTGCGTGGGACACGTACCCCAGGAAGCTTCATTGTTTGTGGCACCCATACCCCAGTGAGAGTCAGTGTGTTTTAGGACCCATACCCCAGTGAGACTCAGTGTGTTTGGGACCTGTACCCCAGTGAGTGTCAGTGTCTGTGGGACCCGTACTCCAGCGAGAGTCAGTGTTTGTGGCACCCGTACCCCAGTGAGAGTCAGTGTGCGTGGGACACGTACCCCAGGAAGATTCATTGTGTGTGGGACCCGTACCCCAACGAGAGTCAGTGTTTGTGGCACCCATACCCCAGTGAGAGTCAGTGTGTGTTAGGACCCATACCCCAGTGAGACTCAGTGTGCGTGGGACCCATACCCCAGTGAGAGTCAGTGTGTATAGGAACCGTATCCCAGTGAGTGTCAGTGTCTGGGGACCCGTACCCCAGTGAGAGTCAGTGTGTGTGGGACCCGTACCACAGTGAGAGTCGGTGTGTGTGGGACCCGTAGCCCAGTGAGAGTCAGTGTGTGTGGTACCCGTACCCCAGCGAGAGTCAGTGTTTGTGGCACCCATACCCCAGTGAGAGGCAGTGTGTGTTAGGACCCATACCCCAGTGAGACTCAGTGTGTGTGGGACCTGTACCCCAGTGAGTGTCAGTGTGTGTGGGACCTGTACCCCAGTGAGAGTCAGTGTGTGTGGGACCCGTACCACAGTAAGAGTCGTTGTGTGTGGGACCAGTACCCCAGTGACAGTCAGTGTGTGTGTCTGGGACCGGTACCCCAATGAGAGTCAGTGTGTGTGTGTGGGTCCGGGACCCCAGTGAGAGTCAGTCTGTTTGGGACCGGATACCCAGTGAGAGTCAGTGTTTGTGGGACACGTACACGAGTGAGAGTCAGTGTGTGTGGGACCCCTACCCCAGTAAATGTAAGTGTGTGTGTGTGGGATCCTTACCCCAGTGAGAGTCAGTGTGTGTCGGACCCGTACCCCAGTGAGAGTCAGTGTGTGTGCGACGCGTGCCCAAGAGAGAGTCAGTGGGTGTGGGATCTGTACCCCAGTGAGAGTCAGTGTGTGTGTGGGACCCGTACCACAGTGAGTGTCGGTGTGTGTGGGACCAGTTCCCCAGTGAGAGTCAGTGATTGTGGGACCCGTACCCCAGTGATAGTCAGGGTGCGTGAGACCCGAACTCCAGTGAGAGACAGTGTCTGTGGTACCCATACCCCAGTGAGAGTCACTGTGTGTGTGGGACCCTTACCCCAGTGAGAGTCAGTGTGTGTCGGACCCGTACCCCAGTGAGAGTCAGTGGGTGTGGGACCCATGCACCAGTGAGAGTCAGTGGGTGTGGGACCCGTACCCCAGTGAAAGTCAGCGCATGTGTGGAAACTGTCCCCCTTGAGAGTCAGTGTGTTTGTGGGATCCATACCCCAGTGAGAGTCAGTGTGTGTAGGAACTGTACCCCAGTGAGTTTCAGTGTCAGGGGACCCGTACCCCAGTGAGAGTCAGTGTGTGTGGGACCCGTACCACAGTGAGAGTCAATGTGTCTGGGACTCGTACCCCAGTGAGAGTCAGTGTGTGAGGGACTCATACCCCAGTGAGAGTCAGTGTGTGAGGGACTCATACCCCAGTGAGAGTCAGTGTGTGAGGGACTCATACCCCAGTGAGAGTCAGTGTGTGAGGGACTCATACCCCAGTGAGAGTCAGTGTTGGTGGGACCCGCAACCAAGTGAGAATATGTGTGTGTGGGACCCGTATCCCAGTGAGAGTCAGAGTGTGTGGAACGTGTACCCCAGTGAGAGACAGTGTGTGTGGGACCCGTACCCCAGTGAGAGTCATAGTGTGTGGGACCTGTACCCCAGTGAGAGACAGTGTGTTTGGGAGCCTTACCCCAGTGAGAGTCAGTGTGTGTCGGACCCGTACCCGAGTGAGAGTCAGTGGGTGTGGGACCCGTGCCCAATTGAGAGTCAGTGGGTGTTGCATCCGTACCACAGTGAGAGTCAGCGTATGTGTGGGAACTGTACCCCATGAGAATCAGTGAATGTGTGGGATCCATACCCCAGTGAGAGTCAGTGTGCGTGGGACACGTACCCCAGGAAGCTTCATTGTTTGTGGCACCCATACCCCAGTGAGAGTCAGTGTGTTTTAGGACCCATACCCCAGTGAGACTCAGTGTGTTTGGGACCTGTACCCCAGTGAGTGTCAGTGTCTGTGGGACCCGTACTCCAGCGAGAGTCAGTGTTTGTGGCACCCGTACCCCAGTGAGAGTCAGTGTGTGTTAGGACCCATACCCCAGTGAGACTCAGTGTGCGTGGGACCCATACCCCAGTGAGAGTCAGTGTGTATAGGAACCGTACCCCAGTGAGTGTCAGTGTCTGGGGACCCGTACCCCAGTGAGAGTCAGTGTGTGTGGGACCCGTACCACAGTGAGAGTCGGTGTGTGTGGGACCCGTAGCCCAGTGAGAGTCAGTGTGTGTGGTACCCGTACCCCAGTGAGAGTCAGTGTGTGTGGGACACCTACACGAGTGAGAGTCAGTGTGTGTCGGACCCCTACCCCAGTAAGTGTAAGTGTGTGTGTGTGGGATCCTTACCCCAGTGAGAGTCAGTGTGTGTCGGACCCGTACCCCAGTGAGAGTCAGTGTGTGTGGGACCCGTACACCAGAGAGAATCAGAGTGTGTGGGCCGGTACCCCAGAGAGAGTCAGTGTGTGTGGGACACGTACCCAGGTGACAGTCAGTGTGTGTGGGACCCGTACCCCAGTGAGAGTCAGCGTGTGTGGTACCCGTACCCCAGTGACAGTCAGTGTGTATGGGACCCTAACCCCATTGAGAGTCAGTGTGTGTGGGACCTGTACCCCAGTGAGAGTCAGTGTGTGTGGGACCCGTACCCCAGTGATAGTCAGTGTGTGTGGGACCCTTCCCCCAGTGAGAGTCAGTGTGTGAGGGACCCATACCCCAGTGAGAGTCAGTGTGTGTGGGACCCGTACCTTAGTGAGAGTCAGCGTGTGTGGTACCCATACCCCAGTGACAGTCAGTGTGTATGGGACCCTAACCCCATTGAGAGTCAGTGTGTGTGGGACCCGTACCCCAGTGAGAGTCAGTGTGTGTGGGACTCGTACCCCAGTGAGAGGCAGTGTGTGAGGGACTCATACCCCAGCGAGAGTCATTGTTTGTGGCACCCATACCCCAGTGAGAGTCAGTGTGTTTTAGGAGCCATACCCCAGTGAGACTCAGTGTGTTTGGGACCTGTACCCCAGTGAGTGTCAGTGTCTGTGGGACCCGTACTCCAGCGAGAGTCAGTGTTTGTGGCACCCGTACCCCAGTGAGAGTCAGTGTGTGTTAGGACCCATACCCCAGTGAGACTCAGTTTGCGTGGGACCCATACCCCAGTGAGAGTCAGTGTGTATAGGAACCGTACCCCAGTGAGTGTCAGTGTCTGGGGACCCGTACCCCAGTGAGAGTCAGTGTGTGTGGGACCCGTACCACAGTGAGAGTCGGTGTGTGTGGGAACCGTAGCCCAGTGAGAGTCAGTGTGTGTGGTACCCGTACCCCAGTGAGAGTCAGTGTGTGTGGGACACCTACACGAGTGAGAGTCAGTGTGTGTTGGACCCCTACCCCAGTAAGTGTAAGTGTGTGTGTGTGGGATCCTTACCCCAGTGAGAGTCAGTGTGTGTGGGACCCGTACACCAGTGAGAATCAGAGTGTGTGGGCCGGTACCCCAGAGAGAGTCAGTGTGTGTGGGACACGTACCCAGGTGACAGTCAGTGTGTGTGGGACCCGTACCCCAGTGAGAGTCAGCGTGTGTGGTACCCGTACCCCAGTGACAGTCAGTGTGTATGGGACCCTAACCCCATTGAGAGTCAGTGTGTGTGGGACCTGTACCCCAGTGAGAGTCAGTGTGTGTGGGACCCGTACCCCAGTGATAGTCAGTGTGTGTGGGACCCTTCGCCCAGTGAGAGTCAGTGTGTGAGGGACCCATACCCCAGTGAGAGTCAGTGTGTGTGGGACCCGTACCCCAGTGAGAGTCAGCGTGTGTGGTACCCGTACCCCAGTGACAGTCAGTGTGTATGGGACCCTAACACAATTGAGAGTCAGTGTGTGTGGGACCCGTACCCCAGTGAGAGTCAGTGTGTGTGGGACTCGTACCCCAGTGAGAGGCAGTGTGTGAGGGACTCATACCCCAGTGAGAGTCAGTGTTGGTGGGACCCGTATCCAAGTGAGAATCAGTGTGTGTAGGACCCGTATCCCAGTGAGAGTCAATGTGTGAGGGACTCATACCCCAGTGAGAGTCTGTGTTGGTGGGACCCATATCCAAGTGAGAATCAGTGTGTGTAGGACCCGTATCCCAGTGAGAGTCAGAGTGTGTGGGACGTGTACCCCAGTGACAGACAGTGTGTGTGGGACCCGTACCCCAGTGAGAGTCATAGTGTGTGGGACCTGTACCCCAGTGAGAGACAGTGTCTGTGGGACCCGTACCCCAGTGAGAGTCAGTGTGTGTGGGAGCCGTACCCCAGTGAAAGTCAGTGTGTGTCGGACCCGTACCCGAGTGAGAGTCAGTGGGTGTGGGACCCGTGCCCAATTGAGAGTCAGTGGGTGTTGCATCCGTACCCCAGTGAGAGTCAGCGTATGTGTGGGAACTGTACCCCATGAGAGTCAGTGAATGTGTGGGATCCGTACCCCAGTGAGAGTCAGTGTGCTTGGGACACGTACCCCAGGAAGAGACAATGTGTGTGGTACCCGTACCCCAGTGAGAGTCAGTGTTTGTGGGATCCGTACCCCAGTGAGAGTCAGTGTGCGTGGGTCACGTACCCCAGGAAGATTCACTGTGTGTGGGACTCGTACCCCAGCGAGAGTCAATGTTTGTGCCACCCGTACCCCAGTGAGTCAGTGTGTGTTAGGACCCATACCCCAGTGAGACTCAGTGTGTGTGGGACCTGTACCCCAGTGAGTGTCAGTGTCTGTGGGACCCGTACCCTAGTGAGAGTCAGTGAGTGTGGGACCCGTACCACAGTAAGATTCGGTGTGTGTGGGACCAGTACCCCAGTGAGAGTCAGTGTGTTTGGGACCGGTTACCCAGTGAGAGTCAGTGTTTGTGGGACCCGTACCCCAGTGAAAGTCAGTGTGTGTGGGACACGTACACGAGTGAGAGTCAGTGTGTGTGGGACCCCTACCCCAGTAAGAGTAAGTGTGTGTGTGTGGGATCCTTAACCCAGTGAGAGTCAGTGTGTGAAGGACCCGTACCCCAGTGAGAGACAGTGTGTGAAGGACCCGTACCCCTGTGCGAGTCAGTGTGTGTGGGACCCGTGCCCAAGAGAAGAGTCAGTGGGTGTGGGATCTGTATCCCAGTGAGAGTCAGTGTGTGTGTGGGATCCGTACCCCAGTGAGAGTCAGTGTACGTGGGACACGTACCCCAGGAAGAATCATTGTGTGTGGGACCCGTACCCCAGCGAGAGTCAGTGTTTGTGGCACCCATACCGCAGTGAGAGTCAGTGTGTGTTAGGACCCATACCCCAGTGCGAGTCAGTGTGTGTGGGACCTGTACCCCAGTGAGTGTCAGTGTCCTTGGGACCCATACCCCAGTGAGAGTCAGTGTGTGTGGGACCCGTACCCCAGTGAGAGTCAGCGTGTGTGTGGGACCTGTACCCCAGTGAGAGTCAGTGTGTGTGGGACCTGTACCCCAGTGAGAGTCAGTGTTTGTGGGACCTGTACCCCAGTGAGAGTCAGTGTGTGTGGGACCCATACCCCAGTAAGAGTAAGTGTGTGTGTGTGGGATGCTTACCCCAGTGAGAGTCAGTGTGTGTTGGACCAGTACCCCAGTGAGAGTCAGTGTGTGTTGGAGACATACCCCAGTGAGAGTCATTGTATGTGGGACCCGTACCCCAGTGAGAGTCAGTGTGTGTGTGACCGGTACCACAGTGAGAGTCAGTGTGTGTGTGTCCCCTACCCCAGTAAGAGTAAGTGTGTGTGTGCGGGATCCTTACTCCAGTGAGAGTCAGTGTGTGTCGGAGCCGTAACCCTGTGAGAGTCAGTGTGTGTGGGACCCGTGCCCAAGAGAGAGTCAGTGGGTGTGGGATCTGTACCCCAGTGAGAGTCAGTGTGTATGGGACCCATACCCCAGTGAGAGTCATAGAGTGTGGGACCCGTACCCCAGTGAGAGTCAGTGAGTTTGGAACTCGTACCCCAGTGAGAGTCAGTGAGTGTGGGACCCGTACCCCAGTGAGAGTCATAGAGTGTGGGACCCGTACCCCAGTGAGAGTCAGTGTGTGTGGGACCCGTACCCCAGTGAGAGTCTGTGAGTGTGGGACCCGTACCCCAGTGAGTCAGTGTTTGTGTGGGATCCGTACCCCAGTGAGAGTCAGTGTGCGTGGGTCACGTACCCCAGGAAGATTCATTGTGTTTGGGACCCGTACCCCAGCGAGAGTCAGTGTTTGTGGCACCCGTACCCCAGTGAGAGTCAGTGTGTGTTAGGACCCATACCCCAGTGATAGTCAGTGTGTGTGGGACCCGTACCCCAGTGAGAGTCAGTGTGTGTGGGACACGTACCCGAGTGAGAGTCAGTGTGTGTGGGACCTTTACCCGAGTAAGAGTAAGTGTGTGTGTGTGGGATCCTTACCCCAGTGAGAGTCAGTTTGTGAAGGACCCGTACCCCTGTGAGAGTCAGTGTGTGTGAGACCCGTGCCCAAGAGAGAGTCAGAGGGTGTGGGATCTGTACCCCAGTGAGAGTCAGTGTGTGTGTGGGATCCGTACCCCAGTGAGAGTCAGTGTACGTGGGACACGTACCCCAGGAAGAGTCATTGTGTGTGGGACCTGTACCCCAGTGAGTGTCAGTGTCCATGGGACCCGTAGCCAAGTGAGAGTCAGTGTGTGTGGGACCCGTACCACAGTGAGAGTCGGTTTGTGTGGGACCAGTACCCCAGTGAGAGTCAGTGTTTGTGGGATCTGTACCCCAGTGAAAGTCAGTGTATGTGGGACCCGTACCCCAGTGAGAGTCAGTGTGTGTGGGACCCGTACCCCAGTGACAGTCAGTGTGTAAGGGACCCTTACCCCTGTGAGAGTCAGTGTGTGAGGGACTCATACCCCAGTGAGAGTCAGTGTTGGTGGGACCCGTATCCAAGTGAGATTCAGTGTGTGTGGGACCCATATCCCAGTGAGAGTCAGAGTGTGTGGGACGTGTACCCCAGTGAGAGACTGTGTGTGTGGGACCCGCACCCCAGTGAGATTCAGTGGTTGTGGGACCCGTATCCCAGTGAGATTCAGTGTGTGTGGGACTCGTACCCCAGTCAGTGTCAGTGTGAGTGTGGGATGCGTACACCAGTGAGAGTAGTGTGTGTGGGACTCGTACCCCAGTGAGAGTCAGTGTGTGTGGGTCTCATACCCCAGTGAAAGTCATTGTCTGTGGGACCCGTACCCCAGTGAGAGTCAGTGTTTGTGGGACCCATACCCCAGTGAGAGTCAGTGATTGTGGGACCCGTACTACAGTGAGAGTCGGTGTGTGTGGGACCCGTACTACAGTGAGAGTCAGTGTGTGTGGGAACCGTACACCAGTGAGAGTCAGTGTGTGTGGGACCCGTACTACAGTGAGAGTCGGTGTGTGTGGGACCCGTACCACAGTGAGAGTCGGTGTGTGTGGGAACCGTTCCCCAGAGAGAGTCAGTGTGTGTGTCTGGGACCGGTACCCCAATGAGAATCAGTGTGTGTGGGACCCTTCCCCCAGTGAGAGCCAGTGTGTGGAGGGACCCATACGCCAATAAGAGTAAGTGTGTGTGTGTGGGATCCGTACCCCAGTGAGAATCAGTGTGTGTTGGACCCGTACCCCAGTGAGAGTCAGTGTGTGTGGGACCCGTACCCCAGTGAGAGTCAGTGTGTGTGGGACCCGTGCACGAGTGAGAGTCAGTGTGTGTGGGACCCATACCCCAGTAAGAGTGTGTGTGTGGGATCCGTACCCCAGTGAGAGTCAGTGTGTGTTGGACCCGTACCCCAGTGAGAGTCAGTGTGTGTAGGAGACATAGCCCAGTGAGAGTCAGTGTATGTGGGACCCATACCCCAGTGAGAGTCAGAGTGTGTGGGACATGTACCCTAGTGAGAGTCAGTGTGTATGGGACCCATACCCCAGTGACAGTCATAGTATGTGGGACCCGTACCCCAGTGAGAGTCAGTGAGTTTAGAACTCGTACCCAAGTGAGTGTCAGTGGTTGTGGGACGCGTATCCCAGTGAGAATCAATGTGTGTGGGACCCGTGCCCAAGTGAGAGTCAGTGAGTGTGGGACGCGTACCCCAGTGAGAGTCAGTGTGTGTGTGGGAACTGTACCCCAGTGAGAGTCAGTGTTTGTGTGGGATCCGTACCCCAGTGAGAGTTAGTGTGCGTGGGACACGTACCCCAGGAAGATTCATTGTGTGTGGGACCCGTACCCCAGTGAGAGTCAGTGAGTGTGGGACTCGTACCCCAGTGAGAGTCATTGGTTGTGGGACCCGAATCCCAGTGAGAATCAGTGTGTGTGGGACTCGTACCCCAGTGAGAGAAAGTGTGCGTGTGGGTCACGTACCCCAGTCAGTGTCAGTGTGTGTGTGGGACCCGTACCACAGTAAGAGTCAGGGTGTGTGGGACTCATAACCCAGTGGAAGTCAGTGTGTGTGAGACCCGTACCCCAGTGAGTGTCAGTGTGTGTGGGACTCGCACCTGAGCGAGAGTCAGTGTCTCTGGGACCCGAACCCCAGTGAGAGTCAGTGTGTGTGGGACCCGTACCCCAGTGATAGTCAGGGTGTGTGAGACCCGAACTCCAGTGAGAGACAGTGTCTGTGGTACCCGTATCCCAGTGAGAGTCATTGTGTGTGTGGGACCGTTACCCCAGTGAGAGTCAGTGTGTGTCAGACCCGTAACCCTGTGAGAGTCAGTGGGTGTTGGACCCATGCACCAGTGAGAGTCAGTGGGTGTGGGACCCGTACCCCAGTGAGAGTCAGCGTGTGTGTGGGAACTGTACCCCTTGAGAGTCAGTGTGTTTGTGGGATCCGTAACGCAGTGAGTCAGTGTGTGCAGGAAATGTACCCGTGACTTTCAGTGTCTTTGGGACCCATACCCCAGTGAGAGTCAGTGTGTGTGTGTGGGACCGGTACCCCAGTGAGAGTCAGTGTGCGTGGGTCACGTACCCCAGGAAGATTCATTGTGTGTGGGACCCGTACCCCAGTGAGAGTCAGTGTTTGTGGCACCCGTACCCCAGTGAGAGTCAGTGTGCGTGGGTCACGTACCCCAGGAAGATTCATTGTGTGTGGTACCCGTACCCCAGTGAGAGTCAGTGTGTGTTAGGACCCATACCCCAGTGAGACTCAGTGTGTGTGGGACCTGTACCCCAGTGAGAGTCAGTGTGTGTGGGACCTGTACCCCAGTGAGTGTCAGTGTCTGTGGGACCCGTACCCCAGTGAGAGTCAGTGTGCGTGGGTCACGTACCCCAGGAAGATTCACTGTGTGTGGGACTCGTACCCCAGCGAGAGTCAGTGTTTGTGGCACCCGTACCCCAGTGAGAGTCAGTGTGTGTTAGGACCCATACCCCAGTGAGACTCAGTGTGTGTGGGACCTGTACCCCAGTGAGTGTCAGTGTCTGTGGGACCCGTACCCCAGTGAGAGTCAGTGTGTGTGGCACCCGTACCACAGTGAGAGTCAGTGTGTGTGGGACCCGTACCCCAGTGAGAGTCAGTGTGTGTGGGACCCGTACCACAGTAAGAGTCGGTGTGTGTGGGACCAGTACCCCAGTGAGAGTCAGTGTGTGTGTGTGGGACCGGTACACCAATGAGAGTCAGTGTGTTTGGGACCGGTTACCCAGTGATAGTCAGTGTTTGTGGGACCCGTACCCCAGTGAGAGTCAGTGTGTGTGGGACACGTACCCGAGTGAGAGTCAGTGTGTGTGGGACCTTTACCCGAGTAAGAGTAAGTGTGTGTGTGTGGGATCCTTACCCCAGTGAGAGTCAGTTTGTGAAGGACCCGTACCCCTGTGAGAGTCAGTGTGTGTGAGACCCGTGCCCAAGAGAGAGTCAGAGGGTGTGGGATCTGTACCCCAGTGAGAGTCAGTGTGTGTGTGGGATCCGTACCCCAGTGAGAGTCAGTGTACGTGGGACACGTACCCCAGGAAGAGTCATTGTGTGTGGGACCTGTACCCCAGTGAGTGTCAGTGTCCATGGGACCCGTAGCCAAGTGAGAGTCAGTGTGTGTGGGACCCGTACCACAGTGAGAGTCGGTTTGTGTGGGACCAGTACCCCAGTGAGAGTCAGTGTTTGTGGGATCTGTACCCCAGTGAAAGTCAGTGTATGTGGGACCCGTACCCCAGTGAGAGTCAGTGTGTGTGGGACCCGTACCCCAGTGACAGTCAGTGTGTAAGGGACCCTTACCCCTGTGAGAGTCAGTGTGTGAGGGACTCATACCCCAGTGAGAGTCAGTGTTGGTGGGACCCGTATCCAAGTGAGATTCAGTGTGTGTGGGACCCATATCCCAGTGAGAGTCAGAGTGTGTGGGACGTGTACCCCAGTGAGAGACTGTGTGTGTGGGACCCACACCCCAGTGAGATTCAGTGGTTGTGGGACCCGTATCCCAGTGAGATTCAGTGTGTGTGGGACTCGTACCCCAGTCAGTGTCAGTGTGAGTGTGGGATGCGTACACCAGTGAGAGTAGTGTGTGTGGGACTCGTACCCCAGTGAGAGTCAGTGTCTGTGGGTCTCATACCCCAGTGAAAGTCATTGTCTGTGGGACCCGTACCCCAGTGAGAGTCAGTGTTTGTGGGACCCATACCCCAGTGAGAGTCAGTGATTGTGGGACCCGTACTACAGTGAGAGTCGGTGTGTGTGGGACCCGTACTACAGTGAGAGTCAGTGTGTGTGGGAACCGTACACCAGTGAGAGTCAGTGTGTGTGGGACCCGTACTACAGTGAGAGTCGGTGTGTGTGGGACCCGTACCACAGTGAGAGTCGGTGTGTGTGGGAACCGTTCCCCAGAGAGAGTCAGTGTGTGTGTCTGGGACCGGTACCCCAATGAGAATCAGTGTGTGTGGGACCCTTCCCCCAGTGAGAGCCAGTGTGTGGAGGGACCCATACGCCAATAAGAGTAAGTGTGTGTGTGTGGGATCCGTACCCCAGTGAGAATCAGTGTGTGTTGGACCCGTACCCCAGTGAGAGTCAGTGTGTGTGGGACCCGTGCACGAGTGAGAGTCAGTGTGTGTGGGACCCGTACCCCAGTGAGAGTCAGTGTGTGTTGGAGACATAGCCCAGTGAGAGTCAGTGTATGTGGGACCCGTACCCCAGTGAGATCAGAGTGTGTGGGACCCGTACCCCAGTGAGAGTCAGTGAGTGTGGGACTCGTACCCCAGTGAGAGTCATTGGTTGTGGGACCCGAATCCCAGTGAGAATCAGTGTGCGTGGGACTCGTACCCCAGTGAGAGAAAGTGTGCGTGTGGGTCACGTACCCCAGTCAGTGTCAGTGTGTGTGTGGGACCCGTACCCCAGTGAGAGTCAGTCTGTGTGGGACCCGTACCCCAGTGAGAGTCAGTCTGTGTGGGACCCGTACCCCAGTGAGAGTCAGTGTGCGTGGGACCCGTACCCCAGTGAGAGTCAGTGTGTGTGTGTGGGATCCTTACCCCAGTGAGAGTCAGTGTGTGTCGGACCCTTACCCCAGTGAGAGTCAGTGTGTGTCGGACCCATACCCCAGTGAGAGTCAATATGTGTGGGACCCATACACCAGTGAGAATCAGAGTGTGTGGGCCGGTACCCCAGAGAGAGTCAGTGTGTGTGGGACACGTACCCAGGTGACAGTCAGTGTGTGTGGGACCCGTAACCCAGTGAGAGTCAGCGTGTGTGGTACCCGTACCCCAGTGACAGTCTGTGTGTATGGGACCCTAACCCCATTCAGAGTCAGTGTGTGTGGGACCCGTACCAAGTGAGAGTCAGTGTGTGTGGGACTCGTACCCCAGTGAGAGTCAGTGTGTGAGGGACTCATACCCCAGTGAGAGTCAGTGTTGGAGGTACCCGCATCCAAGTGAGAATCAGTGTGTGTGGGACCCGTACCCCAGTGAGAGTCATAGTGTATGGGACCTGTACCCCAGTGAGAGACAGTGACTGTGAGACCCGTACCCCAGTGAGAGTCAATGTTTTTGGGACCCGTATCCCAGTGAGAATCAGTGTGTGTGGGAACCATACCCCAGTGATTGTCAGTGTGTGTGGGACCCGTACCCCAGTGAGAGTCAGTGTGTGTGGGACCCGTACACCAGTGAGAATCAGAGTGTGTGGGCCCATACCCCAGAGAGAGTCAGTTTGTGTGGGACACGTACCCAGGTGACAGTCAGTGTGTGTGGGACCCGTACCCCAGTGAGAGTCAGCGTGTGTGGTACCCGTACCCCAGTGACAGTCACTGTGTATGGGACCCTAACCCCATTGAGAGTCAGTGTGTGTGGGACACGTACCCCAGTGAGAGTCAGTGTGTGTGGGACCAGTTCCGCAGTGAGAGTCAGTTTGTGTGGGACTCGTACCCCTCTGAGAGTCAGTGTGTGTGGGACCCGTACCCCAGTGACAGTCAGTGTGTGTGGAACCCGTACCCCAGTGACAGTCAGTGTGTAAGGGACCCTTACCCCTGTGAGAGTCAGTGTGTGAGGGACTCATACCCCAGTGAGAGTCAGTGTTTTTGGGACCCGAATCCAAGTGAGAATCAGTGTGTGTGGGACCCGCACCCCAGTGAGATTCATTGGTTGTGGGACCCGTATCCTAGTGAGATTCAGTGTGTGAGGGACTCGTACCCCAGTCAGTGTCAGTGTGAGTGTGGGATGCGTACTCCAGTGAGAGTCAGTGTGTGTGGATCTCATACCCCAGTGAAAGTCATTGTCTGTGGGACCAGTACCCCAGTGAGAGTCAGTGTGTGTGGGACCCTTCCCCCAGTGAGAGTCAGTGTGTGTGGGACCCGTACACCAGTGAGAGTCAGTGTGTGTGGGACCCGTAACCAAGTGAGAATCAGTGTGTGTGGGACCCGTACCCCAGTGAGAGTCAGTGTGTGTGGGACCCTTCCCCCAGTGAGAGTCAGTGTGTGTGGGACCCGTAACCAAGTGAGAATCAGTGTGTGTGGGACCCGTATCCCAGTGAGAGTCAGAGTGTGTGGGACATGTACCCTAGTGAGAGTCAGTGTGTATGGGACCCATACACCAGTGAGAGTCATAGTATGTGGGACCCGTACCCCAGTGAGAGTCAGTGAGTTTAGAACTCGTACCCAAGTGAGTGTCAGTGGTTGTGGGACGCGTATTCCAGTGAGAATCAATGTGTGTGGGACCCGTGCCCAAGTGAGAGTCAGTGAGTGTGGGACGCGTACCCCAGTGAGAGTCAGTGTGTGTCGGACCCGTAACCCTGTGAGAGTCAGTGGGTGTGGGACCCATGCACCAGTGAGAGTCAGTGGGTGTGGGACCCGTACCCCACTGAGAGTCAGCGTGTGTGTGGGAACTGTACCCCTTGAGAGTCAGTGTGTGAGGGACCCATACCCCAGTAAGAGTAAGTGTGTGTGTGTGGGATCCGTACCCCAGTGAGAGTCACTCTCTGTTGGACCCGTACCCCAATGAGAGTCAGTGTGTGTGGGACCCGTGCACGAGTGAGAGTCAGTGTGTGTTGGACCCGTACCCCAGTGAGAGTCAGTGTGTGTGGGACTCATACCCCAGTGAGAGTCATTGGTTGTGGGACCCGAATCCCAGTGAGAATCAGTGTGTGTGGGACTCGTACCCCAGTGAGAGAAAGTGTGCGTGTGGGTCACGTACCCCAGTCAGTGTCAGTGTGTGTGTGGGACCCGTACCACAGTAAGAGTCAGGGTGTGTGGGACTCATAACCCAGTGGAAGTCAGTGTGTGTGAGACCCGTACCCCAGTGAGTGTCAGTGTGTGTGGGACTCGCACCTGAGCGAGAGTCAGTATCTCTGGGACCCGAACGCCAGTGAGAGTCAGTGTGTGTGGGACCCGTACCCCAGTGATAGTCAGGGTGTGTGAGACCCGAACTCCAGTGAGAGACAGTGTCTGTGGTACCCGTATCCCAGTGAGAGTCATTGTGTGTGTGGGACCCTTACCCCAGTGAGAGTCAGTGTGTGTCGGACCCGTACCCCTGTGAGAGTCAGTGGGTGTGGGACCCATGCACCAGTGAGAGTCAGTGGGTGTGGGACCCGTACCCCAGTGAGAGTCAGCGTGTGTGTGGGAACTGTACCCCTTGAGAGTCAGTGTGTTTGTGGGATCCGTACCCCAGTGAGAGTCAGTGTGCATGGGACCCATACCCCAGTGAGTGTCAGTGTGTGTAGGAAATTTACCCGTGACATTCAATGTCTGTGGGACCCGTACCCCAATGAGAGTCAGTGTGTGTTGGACCTGTACCCCATTGAGAGTCAGTGTGTGTGGGAGATGTACAGCGGTGAAGTCAGCGTTTTTGGTACCCGTACCCCAGTGACAGTCAGTGTGTATGGGACCCTAACCCCAGTGAGAGTCAGTGTGTGTGGGACCCGTACCCCAGTGAGAGTCAGTGTGTTTGGGACCCGTACCACAGTGAGAGTCAGTGTGTGTGGGACTCGTACCCCAGTGATATTCAGTGTGTGTGGGACCCGTACCCCAGTGACAGTCAGTGTGTATGGGACCCTTAGCCCAGTGAGAATCAGTGTGTGAGGGACGCATACCCCAGTGAGAGTCAGTGTTTGTGGGACCCGTAACCAAGTGAGAATCAGTGTGTGTGGGACCCGTATCCCAGTGAGAGTCAGAGTGTGTGGGACATGTACCCTAGTGAGAGTCAGTGTGTATGGGACCCATACCCCAGTGAGAGTCATAGTATGTGGGACCCGTACCTCAGTGAGAGTCAGTGAGTTTAGAACTCGTACCCAAGTGAGTGTCAGTGGTTGTGGGACGCGTATCCCAGTGAGAATCAATGTGTGTGGGACCCGTGCCCAAGTGAGAGTCAGTGAGTGTGGGACGCGTACCCCAGTGAGAGTCGGCGTGTGTGTGGGAACTGTACCCCAGTGAGAGTCAGTGTTTGTGTGGGATCCGTACCCCAGTGAGAGTTAGTGTGCGTGGGACACGTACCCCAGGAAGATTCATTGTGTGTGGGACCCGTACCCCAGTGAGAGTCAGTGAGTGTGGGACTCGTACCCCAGTGAGAGTCATTGGTTGTGGGACCCGAATCCCAGTGAGAATCAGTGTGTGTGGGACTCGTACCCCAGTGAGAGAAAGTGTGCGTGTGGGTCACGTACCCCAGTCAGTGTCAGTGTGTGTGTGGGACCCGTACCACAGTAAGAGTCAGGGTGTGTGGGACTCATAACCCAGTGGAAGTCAGTGTGTGTGAGACCCGTACCCCAGTGAGTGTCAGTGTGTGTGGGACTCGCACCTGAGCGAGAGTCAGTGTCTCTGGGACCCGAACCCCAGTGAGAGTCAGTGTGTGTGGGACCCGTACCCCAGTGATAGTCAGGGTGTGTGAGACCCGAACTCCAGTGAGAGACAGTGTCTGTGGTACCCGTATCCCAGTGAGAGTCATTGTGTGTGTGGGACCCTTACCCCAGTGAGAGTCAGTGTGTGTCGGACCCGTAACCCTGTGAGAGTCAGTGGGTGTGGGACCCATGCACCAGTGAGAGTCAGTGGGTGTGGGACCCGTACTCCAGTGAGAGTCAGCGTGTGTGTGGGAACTGTACCCCTTGAGAGTCAGTGTGTGAGGGACCCATACCCCAGTAAGAGTAAGTGTGTGTGTGTGGGATCCGTACCCCAGTGAGAGTCACTGTCTGTTGGACCCGTACCCCAGTGAGAGTCAGTGTGTGTGGGACCCGTGCACGAGTGAGAGTCAGTGTGTGTTGGACCCGTACCCCAGTGAGAGTCAGTGTGTGTGGGACTCATACCCCAGTGAGAGTCATTGGTTGTGGGACCCGAATCCCAGTGAGAATCAGTGTGTGTGGGACTCGTACCCCAGTGAGAGAAAGTGTGCGTGTGGGTCACGTACCCCAGTCAGTGTCAGTGTGTGTGTGGGACCCGTACCACAGTAAGAGTCAGGGTGTGTGGGACTCATAACCCAGTGGAAGTCAGTGTGTGTGAGACCCGTACCCCAGTGAGTGTCAGTGTGTGTGGGACTCGCACCTGAGCGAGAGTCAGTATCTCTGGGACCCGAACGCCAGTGAGAGTCAGTGTGTGTGGGACCCGTACCCCAGTGATAGTCAGGGTGTGTGAGACCCGAACTCCAGTGAGAGACAGTGTCTGTGGTACCCGTATCCCAGTGAGAGTCATTGTGTGTGTGGGACCCTTACCCCAGTGAGAGTCAGTGTGTGTCGGACCCGTACCCCTGTGAGAGTCAGTGGGTGTGGGACCCATGCACCAGTGAGAGTCAGTGGGTGTGGGACCCGTACCCCAGTGAGAGTCAGCGTGTGTGTGGGAACTGTACCCCTTGAGAGTCAGTGTGTTTGTGGGATCCGTACCCCAGTGAGAGTCAGTGTGCGTGGGACCCATACCCCAGTGAGTGTCAGTGTGTGTAGGAAATTTACCCGTGACATTCAATGTCTGTGGGACCCGTACCCCAATGAGAGTCAGTGTGTGTTGGACCTGTACCCCATTGAGAGTCAGTGTGTGTGGGAGACGTACAGCAGTGAAGTCAGCGTTTTTGGTACCCGTACCCCAGTGACAGTCAGTGTGTATGGGACCCTAACCCCAGTGAGAGTCAGTGTGTTTGGGACCCGTACCCCAGTGAGAGTCAGTGTGTTTGGGACCCGTACCACAGTGAGAGTCAGTGTGTGTGGGACTCGTACCCCAGTGATATTCAGTGTGTGTGGGACCCGTACCCCAGTGACAGTCAGTGTGTATGGGACCCTTAGCCCAGTGAGAATCAGTGTGTGAGGGACGCATACCCCAGTGAGAGTCAGTGTTTGTGGGACCCGTAACCAAGTGAGAATCAGTGTGTGTGGGACCCGTATCCCAGTGAGAGTCAGAGTGTGTGGGACATGTACCCTAGTGAGAGTCAGTGTGTATGGGACCCATACCCCAGTGAGAGTCATAGTATGTGGGACCCGTACCCCAGTGAGAGTCAGTGAGTTTAGAACTCGTACCCAAGTGAGTGTCAGTGGTTGTGGGACGCGTATCCCAGTGAGAATCAATGTGTGTGGGACCCGTGCCCAAGTGAGAGTCAGTGAGTGTGGGACGCGTACCCCAGTGAGAGTCAGCGTGTGTGTGGGAACTGTACCCCAGTGAGAGTCAGTGTTTGTGTGGGATCCGTACCCCAGTGAGAGTTAGTGTGCGTGGGACACGTACCCCAGGAAGATTCATTGTGTGTGGGACCCGTACCCCAGTGAGAGTCAGTGAGTGTGGGACTCGTACCCCAGTGAGAGTCATTGGTTGTGGGACCCGAATCCCAGTGAGAATCAGTGTGTGTGGGACTCGTACCCCAGTGAGAGAAAGTGTGCGTGTGGGTCACGTACCCCAGTCAGTGTCAGTGTGTGTGTGGGACCCGTACCACAGTAAGAGTCAGGGTGTGTGGGACTCATAACCCAGTGGAAGTCAGTGTGTGTGAGACCCGTACCCCAGTGTGTGTCAGTGTGTGTGGGACTCGCACCTGAGCGAGAGTCAGTGTCTCTGGGACCCGAACCCCAGTGAGAGTCAGTGTGTGTGGGACGCGTACCCAAGTGATAGTCAGGGTGTGTGAGACCCGAACTCCAGTGAGAGACAGTGTCTGTGGTACCCGTATCCCAGTGAGAGTCATTGTGTGTGTGGGACCCTTACCCAAGTGAGAGTCAGTGTGTGTCGGACCCGTAACCCTGTGAGAGTCAGTGGGTGTGGGACCCATGCACCAGTGAGAGTCAGTAGGTGTGGGACCCGTACCCCAGTAAGAGTCAGCGTGTGTGTGGGAACTGTACCCCATGAGAGTCAGTGTGTTTGTGGGATCCGTACCCCAGTGAGAGTCAGTGTGCGTGGGACCCATACCCCAGTGAGTGTCAGTGCGTGTAGGAAATTTACCCGTGACATTCAATGTCTGTGGGACCCGTACCCCAATGAGAGTCAGTGTGTGTTGGACCTGTACCCCATTGAGAGTCAGTGTGTGTGGGAGACGTACAGCAGTGAAGTCAGCGTTTTTGGTACCCGTACCCCAGTGACAGTCAGTGTGTATGGGACCCTAACCCCAGTGAGAGTCAGTGTGTGTGGGACCCGTACCCCAGTGAGAGTCAGTGTGTTTGGGACCCGTACCACAGTGAGAGTCAGTGTGTGTGGGACTCGTACCCCAGTGATATTCAGTGTGTGTGGGACCCGTACCCCAGTGACAGTCAGTGTGTATGGGACCCTTACCCCAGTGAGAGTCAGTGTGTGAGGGACGCATACCCCAGTGAGAGTCAGTGTTTGTGGGACCCATAACCAAGTGAGAATCAGTGTGTGTGGGACCCGTATCCCAGTGAGAGTCAGAGTGTGTGGGACATGTACCCTAGTGAGAGTCAGTGTGTATGGGACCCATACCCCAGTGACAGTCATAGTGTGTGGGACCCGTACCCCAGTGAGAGTCAGTGAGTTTGGAACTCGTACCCAAGTGAGTGTCAGTGGTTGTGGGACGCGTATCCCAGTGAGAATCAATGTGTGTGGGACCCGTGCCCAAGTGAGAGTCAGTGAGTGTGGGACGCGTACTCCAGTGAGAGTCAGCGTGTGTGTGGGAACTGTACCCCAGTGAGAGTCAGTGTTTGTGTGGGATCCGTACCCCAGTGAGACTTAGTGTGCGTGGGACACGTACCCCAGGAAGATTCATTGTGTGTGGGACCCGTACCCCAGTGAGAGTCAGTGAGTGTGGGACTCGTACCCCAGTGAGAGTCATTGGTTGTGGGACCCGAATCCCAGTGAGAATCAGTGTGTGTGGGACTCGTACCCCAGTGAGAGAAAGTGTGCGTGTGGGTCACGTATCCCAGTCAGTGTCATTGTGTGTGTGGGACCCGTACAACAGTAAGAGTCAGGGTGTGTGGGACTCATAACCCAGTGGACGTCAGTGTGTGTGAGACCCGTACCCCAGTGAGTGTCAGTGTGTGTGGGATTCACACCTGAGCGAGAGTCAGTGTATCTGGGACCCGAACCCCAGTGAGAGTCAGTGTGTGTGGGACCCGTACCCCAGTGAGAGTCAGTGTGTGTGGGTCCCCTACCCCAGTAAGAGTAAGTGTGTGTGTGTGGGATCCTTACCCCAGTGAGAGTCAGTGTGTGTCGGACCCGTACCCCTGTGAAAGTCAGTGTGTGTGGGACCCGTGCCCAAGAGAGAGTCAGTGGGTGTGGGATCTGTACCCCAGTGAGAGTCAGTGTGTATGGGACCCATACCCCAGTGAGAGTCATAGTGTGTGGGACCCGTACCCCAGTGAGAGTCAGTGAGTGTGGGACCCGTACCCCAGTGAGAGTCAGCGTGTGTGTGGGAACTGTACCCCAGTGAGAGTCAGTGTTTGTGTGGGATCCGTACCCCAGTGAGAGTCAGTGTGCGTGGGTCACGTACCCCAGGAAGATTCATTGTGTTTGGGACCCGTACCCCAGCGAGAGTCAGTGTTTGTGGCACCCGTACCCCATTGAGAGTCAGTGTGTGTTAGGACCCATACCCCAGTGAGACTCAGTGTGTGTGGGACCTGTACCCCAGTGAGTGTCAGTGTCTGTGGGACCCGTACCCCAGTGAGAGTCAGTGTGTGTGGGACCCGTACCACAGTAAGAGTCGGTGTGTGTGGGACCAGTACCCCAGTGAGAGTCAGTGTGTGTGTGTGGGACCGGTACACCAATGAGAGTCAGTGTGTTTGGGACCGGTTACCCAGTGATAGTCAGTGTTTGTGGGACCCGTACCCCAGTGAGAGTCAGTGTGTGTGGGACCTTTACCCGAGTAAGAGTAAGTGTGTGTGTGTGGGATCCTTACCCCAGTGAGAGTCAGTTTGTGAAGGACCCGTACCCCTGTGAGAGTCAGTGTGTGTGAGACCCGTGCCCAAGAGAGAGTCAGAGGGTGTGGGATCTGTACCCCAGTGAGAGTCAGTGTGTGTGTGGGATCCGTACCCCAGTGAGAGTCAGTGTACGTGGGACACGTACCCCAGGAAGAGTCATTGTGTGTGGGACCTGTACCCCAGTGAGTGTCAGTGTCCATGGGACCCGTAGCCAAGTGAGAGTCAGTGTGTGTGGGACCCGTACCACAGTGAGAGTCGGTTTGTGTGGGACCAGTACCCCAGTGAGAGTCAGTGTTTGTGGGATCTGTACCCCAGTGAAAGTCAGTGTATGTGGGACCCGTACCCCAGTGAGAGTCAGTGTGTGTGGGACCCGTACCCCAGTGACAGTCAGTGTGTAAGGGACCCTTACCCCTGTGAGAGTCAGTGTGTGAGGGACTCATACCCCAGTGAGAGTCAGTGTTGGTGGGACCCGTATCCAAGTGAGATTCAGTGTGTGTGGGACCCGTATCCCAGTGAGAGTCAGAGTGTGTGGGACCCGTACCCCAGTGAGAGTCAGTGTGTGTGGGACCCGTACCCCAGTGAGAGTCAGTGTGTGTGGGACCCGTACCCCAGTGACAGTCAGTGTGTAAGGGACCCTTACCCCTGTGAGAGTCAGTGTGTGAGGGACTCATACCCCAGTGAGAGTCAGTGTTGGTGGGACCCGTATCCAAGTGAGATTCAGTGTGTGTGGGACCCATATCCCAGTGAGAGTCAGAGTGTGTGAGACCCGTGCCCAAGAGAGAGTCAGTGGGTGTGGGATCTGTAACCCAGTGAGAGTCAGTGTGTGTGTGGGATCCGTACTCCAGTGAGAGTCAGTGTACGTGGGACACGTACCCCAGGAAGAGTCATTGTGTGTGGGACCCGTACCCCAGCGAGAGTCAGTGTTTGTGGCACCCGTACCCCAGTGAGAGTCAGTGTGTGTGGGACCTGTACCCCAGTTAGTGTCAGTGTCCATGGGACCCGTAGCCCAGTGAGAGTCAGTGTGTGTGGGACCCGTACCACAGTGAGAGTCGGTTTGTGTGGGACCAGTACCCCAGTGAGAGTCAGTGTTTGTGGGATCTGTACCCCAGTGAAAGTCAGTGTGTGTGGGACCCGTACCCGAGTGAGAGTCAGTGTGTGTGGGACGCATACCCCAGTAAGAGTAAGTGTGTGTGTGTGCTATCCTTACCCCAGTGAGAGTCAGTGTGTGTTGGACCCGTACCCCAGTGAGAGTCAGTGTGTGTTGGAGACATACGCCAGTGAGAGTCAGTGTATGTGGGACCCGTACCCCAGTGAGAGTCAGTGTGTGTGTGACCCGTACCCCAGTGAGAGTCAGTGTGAGTGGGACCCGTACCCAAGTGAGAGTCAGTGTGTGTGGGACCCATACCCCAGTGAGAATCAGTGTGTGTGGGACCCGTACCCCAGTGAGAGTCAATGTGTGTGGGACCCGTACCTGAGTGAGAGTCAGTGTGTGTGGGACTCGTACCCCAGTGAGAGTCAGTTTGTGTGGGACTCGTACCCCTCTGAGAGTCAGTGTGTGTGGGACCCGTACCCCAGTGAAAGTCAGTGTGTAAGGGACCCTTACCCCTGTGAGAGTCAGTGTGTGAGGGACTCATACCCCAGTGAGAGTCATTGTTGGTGGGACCCGTATCCAAGTGAGATTCAGTGTGTGTGGGACCCGTATCCCAGTGAGAGTCAGAGTGTGTGGGACGTGTACCCCAGTGAGAGACTGTGTGTGTGGGACCCGCACCCCAGTGAGATTCAGTGGTTGTGGGACCCGTATCCCAGTGAGATTCAGTGTGTGTGGGACTCGTACCCCAGTCAGTGTCAGTGTGAGTGTGGGATGCGTACACCAGTGAGATAGTGTGTGTGGGACTCGTACCCCAGTGAGAGTCAGTGTGTGTGGGTCTCATACCCCAGTGAAAGTCATTGTCTGTGGGACCCGTACCCCAGTGGGAGTCAGTGTTTGTGGGACCCATACCCCAGTGAGAGTCAGGGTGTGTGAGACCCGAACTCCAGTGAGAGACAGTGTCTGTGGTACCCGTATCCCAGTGAGAGTCATTGTGTGTGTAGGACCCTTACCCCAGTGAGAGTCAGTGTGTGTCGGACCCGTAACCCTTTGAGAGTCAGTGTGTGTGGGACCCATGCACCAGTGAGAGTCAGTGGGTGTGGGACCCGTACCCCAGTGAGAGTCAGTGTGTGTCGGACCCGTAACCCTTTGAGAGTCAGTGTGTGTGGGACCCATGCACCAGTGAGACTCAGTGGGTGTGGGACCCGTACCCCAGTGAGAGTCAGCGTGTGTGTGGGAACTGTACCCCATGAGAGTCAGTGTGTTTGTGGGATCCGTACCCCAGTGAGAGTCAGTGTGCGTGGGACCCATACCCCAGTGAGAGTCAGTGTGTGTAGGAAATGTACCCGTGACATTCAATGTTTGTGGGACCCGTACCCCAGTGAGAGTCAGTGTTTGTGGCACCCGTACCCCAGTGAGAGTCAGTGTGTGTTAGGACCCATACCCCAGTGAGAGTCAGTGTGTGTGGGACCTGTACCCCAGTGAGAGTCAGTGTGTGTGGGACCCGTACCCATTGACAGTCAGTGTGTATGGGACCCTTACCCCAGTGAGAGTCAGTGTGTGAGGGACTCATACACCAGTGAGAGACAGTGTTTGTGGGACCCGTATCCAAGTGTGAATCAGTGTGTGTGGCACCCGTATCCCAGTGAGAGTCAGAGTGTGTGGGACATGTACCCTAGTGAGAGTCAGTGCGTATGGGACCCGTACCCCAGTGAGAGTCAGTGAGTTTGGAACTCGTACCCAAGTGAGAGTCAGTGGATGTGGGACCCGTATCCCAGTGAGAATCAGTGTGTGTGGGACCCGTGCCCAAGTGATAGTCAGTGAGTGTGGGACCCATACCCCAGTGAGAGTCAGCGTGTGTGTGGGAACTGTACCCCAGTGAGAGTCAGTGTTTGTGTGGGATCCGTACCCCAGTGAGAGTCAGTGTGCGTGTGTCACGTACCCCAGGAAGATTCATTGTGTGTGGGACCCGTACCCCAGCGAGAGTCAGTGTTTGTGGCACCCATACCCCAGTGAGAGTCAGTGTGTGTTAGGACTCATACCCCAGTGAGACTCAGTGTGTGTGGGACCCATACCCCAGTGAGAGTCAGTGTCTGTGGGACCTGTACCCCAGTGAGTGTCAGTGTCTGTGGGACCCGTACCCCAGTGAGAGTCAGTGTGTGTGGGACCCGTACCACAGTAAGAGTCAGTGTGTGTGGTACCAGTACCCCAATGAGAGTCAGTGTGTTTGGGACCGGTTAACCAGTGAGAGTCAGTGTTTGTGGGACCCGTACCCCAGTGAAAGTCAGTGTGTGTGAGACACGTACACGAGTGAGAGTCAGTGTGTGTGGGACCCCTACCCCGGTAAGAGTAAGTGTGTGTGTGTGGGATCCTTACCCCAGTGAGAGTCAGTGTGTGAAGGACCCGTACCCCTGTGAGAGTCAGAGTGTGTGGGACCCGTGCCCAAGAGAAGAGTCAGTGGGTGTGGGATCTGTACCCCAGTGAGAGTCAGTGTTTGTGGGATCCGTACCCCAGTGAGAGTCAGTGTGCGTGTGTCACGTACCCCAGGAAGATTCATTGTGTGTGGGACCCGTACCCCAGCGAGAGTCAGTGTTTGTGGCACCCATACCCCAGTGAGAGTCAGTGTGTGTTAGGACCCATACCCCAGTGAGTGTCAGTGTGTGTGGGACCCGTACCCCTGTGAGAGTCAGTGTGTGTGGGACCCGTGCCCAAGAGAGAGTCAGTGGGTGTGGGATCTGTACCCCAGTGAGAGTCAGTGTGTGTGTGGGATCCGTACCCCAGTGAGAGTCAGTGTACGTGGGACACGTACCCCAGGAAAAGTCATTGTGTGTGGGACCCGTACCCCAGTGAGAGTCAGTGAGTTTGGAACTCGTACCCAAGTGAGAGTCAGTGGTTGTGGGACCCGTATCCCAGTGAGAATCAATGTGTGTGGGACCCGTGCCCAAGTGAGAGTCAGTGAGTGTGGGACGCGTACCCCAGTGAGAGTCAGCGTGTGTGTGGGAACTGTACCCCAGTGAGAGTCAGTGTTTGTGTGGGATCCGTACCCCAGTGAGAGTTAGTGTGCGTGGGACACGTACCCCAGGAAGATTCATTGTGTGTGGGACCTGTACCCCAGTGAGAGTCAGTGAGTGTGGGACTCGTACCCCAGTGAGAGTCATTGGTTGTGGGACCCGAATCCCAGTGAGAGTCAGTGTGTGTGGGACCCGTACCACAGTAAGAGTCAGGGTGTGTGGGACTCATAACCCAGTGGACGTCAGTGTGTGTGAGACCCGTACCCCAGTGAGTGTCAGTGTGTGTGGGACTCGCACCGGAGCGAGAGTCAGTGTCTCTGGGACCCGAACCCCAGTGAGAGTCAGTGTGTGTGGGACCCATACCCCAGTGATAGTCAGGGTGTGTGAGACCCGAACTCCAGTGAGAGACAGTGTCTGTGGTACCCGTATCCCAGTGAGAGTCATTGTGTGTGTGGGACCCTTACCCCAGTGAGAGTCAGTGTGTGTCGGACCCGTAACCCTGTGAGAGTCAGTGGGTGTGGGACCCATGCACCAGTGAGAGTCAGTGGGTGTGGGACCCGTACCCCAGTGAGAGTCAGCGTGTGTGTGGGAACTGTACCCCTTGAGATTCAGTGTGTTTGTGGGATCCGTACCGCAGCGAGAGTCAGTGTTTGTGGCACCCGTACCCCAGTGAGAGTCAGTGTGTGTTAGGACCCATACCCCAGTGAGACTCAGTGCGTGTGGGACCTGTACTCCAGTGAGAGTCAGTGTGTGTGGGACCCGTACCACAGTAAGAGTCGGTGTGTGTGGGACCAGTACCCCAGTGACAGTCAGTGTTTGTGTGTGGGACCGGTACCCCAATGAGAGTCAGTGTGTTTGGGACCGGTTACCCAGTGAGAGTCAGTGTTTGTGGGACACGTACACGAGTGAGAGTCAGTGTGTGTGGGACCCCTACCCCAGTAAATGTAAGTGTGTGTGTGTGGGATCCTTACCCCAGTGAGAGTCAGTGTCTGTCGGACCCGTACCCCAGTGAGAGTCAGTGTGTGTGCGACGCATGCCCAAGAGAGAGTCAGTGGGTGTGGGATCTGTACCCCAGTGAGAGTCAGTGTGTGTGTGGGACCCGTACCACAGTGAGTGTCGGTGTGTGTGGGACCAGTTCCCCAGTGAGAGTCAGTGATTGTGGGACCCGTACCCCAGTGATAGTCAGGGTGCGTGAGACCCGAACTCCAGTGAGAGACAGTGTCTGTGGTACCCATACCCCAGTGAGAGTCACTGTGTGTGTGGGACCCTTACCCCAGTGAGAGTCAGTGTGTGTCGGACGCGTACCCCAGTGAGAGTCAGTGGGTGTGGGACCCATGCACCAGTGAGAGTCAGTGGGTGTGGGACCCGTACCCCAGTGATAGTCAGCGCATGTGTGGAAACTGTACCCCATGAGAGTCAGTGTGTTTGTGGGATCCATACCCCAGTGAGAGTCAGTGTGCGTGGGACCCATACCCCAGTGAGAGTCAGTGTGTATAGGAACTGTACCCCAGTGAGTGTCAGTGTCTGGGGACCCGTACCCCAGTGAGAGTCAGTGTGTGTGGGACCCGTACCACAGTGAGAGTCGGTGTGTGTGGGACCTGCAGCCCAGTGAGAGTCAGTGTGTGTGGTACCCGTACCCCAGTGAGAGTCAGTGTGTGTGGGACACCTACACGAGTGAGAGTCAGTGTGTGTCGGACCCCTACCCCAGTAAGTGTAAGTGTGTGTGTGTGGGATCCTTACCCCAGTGAGAGTCAGTGTGTGTGGGACCCGTACACCAGTGAGAATCAGAGTGTGTGGGCCGGTACCCCAGAGAGAGTCAGCGTGTGTGGTACCCGTACCCCAGTGACAGTCAGTGTGTATGGGACCCTAACCCCATTGAGAGTCAGTGTGTGTGGGACCTGTACCCCAGTGAGAGTCAGTGTGTGTGGGACCCGTACCCCAGTGATAGTCAGTGTGTGTGGGACCCTTCCCCCAGTGAGAGTCAGTGTGTGAGGGACCCATACCCCAGTGAGAGTCAGTGTGTGTGGGACCCGTACCCCAGTGAGAGTCAGCGTGTGTGGTACCCGTACCACAGTGACAGTCAGTGTGTATGGGACCCTAACCCCATTGAGAGTCAGTGTGTGTGGGACCCGTACCCCAGTGAGAGTCAGTGTGTGTGGGACTCGTACCCCAGTGAGAGGCAGTGTGTGAGGTACTCATACACCAGTGAGAGTCAGTGTTGGTGGGACCCGTATCCAAGTCAGAATCAGTGTGTGTAGGACCCGTATCCCAGTGAGAGTCAATGTGTGAGGGACTCATACCCCAGTGAGAGTCAGTGCTGGTGGGACCCATATCCAAGTGAGAATGAGTGTGTGTAGGACCCGTATCCCAGTGAGAGTCAGAGTGTGTGGGACGTGTACCCCAGTGAGAGACAGTGTGTGTGGGACCCGTACCCCAGTGAGAGTCATAATGTGTGGGACCTGTGCCCCAGTGAGAGACAGTGTCTGTGGGACCCGTACCCCAGTGAGAGTCAGTGTGTGTGGGAGCTTTACCCCAGTGAGAGTCAGTGTGTGTCGGACACGTACCCGAGTGAGAGTCAGTGGATGTGGGACCCGTGCCCCATTGAGAGTCAGTGTGTGTGCGACGCGTGCCCAAGAGAGAGTCAGTGGGTGTTGCATCCGTACCCCAGTGAGAGTCAGCGTATGTGTGGGAACTGTACCCCATGAGAGTCAGTGAATGTGTGGGATCCGTACCCCAGTGAGAGTCAGTGTGCGTGGGACACGTACCCCAGGAAGAGTCAATGTGTGTGGTACCCGTGCCCCAGTGAGAGTCAGTGTTTGTGGGATCCGTACCCAAGTGAGAGTCAGTGTGCGTGGGTCACGTACCCCAGGAAGATTCATTGTGTTTGGGACTCGTACCCGAGCGAGAGTCAATGTTTGTGGCACCCGTACACCAGTGAGTCAGTGTGTGTTAGGACCCATACCCCAGTGAGACTCAGTGTGTGTGGGACCTGTACCCCAGTGAGTGTCAGTGTCTGTGGGACCCGTACCCCAGTGAGAGTCAGTGTTTGTGGGACCCGTACCACAGTAAGATTCGGTGTGTGTGGGACCGGTACACCAATGAGAGTCAGTGTGTTTGGGACCGGTTACCCAGTGAGAGTCAGTGTTTGTGGGACACGTACCCCAGTGAGAGTCAGTGTGTGTGGGACACGTACACGAGTGAGAGTCAGTGTGTGTGGGACCCGTACCCCAGTGAGAGTCAGTGTGTGAAGGACCCGTACCCCTGTGAGAGTCAGTGGGTGTGGGACCCGTACCCCAGTGAGAGTCAGTGTGTGTGGGAACTGTACCCCAGTGAGAGTCAGTGTGTGTGGGACCCGTGCCCAAGAGAAGAGTCAGTGGGTGTGGGATCTGTACCCCAGTGAGAGTCAGTGTACGTGGGACACGTACCCCAGGAAGAATCATTGTGTGTGGGACGCGTACCCCAGCGAGAGTCAGTGTTTGTGGCACCCGTACCCCAGTGGGAGTCAGTGTGTGTTAGGACCCATACCTCAGTGCGAGTCAGTGTGTGTGGGACCTGTACCCCAGTGAGTGTCAGTGTCCTTGGGACCCGTACCCCAGTGAGAGTCAGTGTGTGTGGGACCGTACCACAGTGAGAGTCAGTGTACGTGGGACACGTACCCCAGGAAGAATCATTGTGTGTGGGACGCGTACCCCAGCGAGAGTCAGTGTTTGTGGCACCCGTACCCCAGTGGGAGTCAGTGTGTGTTAGGACCCATACCCCAGTGCGAGTCAGTGTGTGTGGGACCTGTACCCCAGTGAGTGTCAGTGTCCTTGGGACCCGTACCCCAGTGAGAGTCAGTGGGTGTGGGACCGTACCACAGTGAGAGTCGGTGTGTGTGGGACCTGTACCCCAGTGAGAGTCAGTGTGTGTGGGACCTGTACCCCAGTGAGAGTCAGTGTTTGTGGGACCTGTACCCCAGTGAGAGTCAGTGTGTGTGGGACCCGTACCCGAGTGAGAGTCAATGTGTGTGGGACCCATACCCCAGTAAGAGTAAGTGTATGTGTGTGGGATCCTTACCCCAGTGAGAGTCAGTGTGTGTTGGACCAGTACCCCAGTGAGAGTCAGTGTGTGTTGGACCAGTACCCCAGTGAGAGTCAGTGTGTGTTGGAGACATACCCCAGTGAGAGTCAGTGTATGTGGGACCCGTACCCCAGTGAGAGTCAGTGTGTGTGTGACCGGTACCACAGTGAGAGTCAGTGTGTGTGGGTCCCCTACCCCAGTAAGAGTAAGTGTGTGTGTGTAGGATCCTTACCCCAGTGAGAGTCAGTGTGTGTGGGACCCTTCCCCCAGTGAGAGCCAGTGTGTGGAGGGACCCATACGCCAATAAGAGTAAGTGTGTGAAGCAGTGAAGTCAGCAGTGAAGTCAGCGTTTTTGGTACCCGTACCCCAGTGACAGTCAGTGTGTATGGGACCCTAACCCCAGTGAGAGTCAGTGTGTGTGGTACCCGTACCCCAGTGAGAGTCAGTGTGTTTGGGACCCGTACCACAGTGAGAGTCAGTGTGTGTGGGACTCGTACCCCAGTGATATTCAGTGTGTGTGGGACCCGTACCCCAGTGACAGTCAGTGTGTATGGGACCCTTACCCCAGTGAGAGTCAGTGTGTGAGGGACTCATACCCCAGTGAGAGTCAGTGTTTGTGGGACCCGTAACCAAGTGAGAATCAGTGTGTGTGGGACCCGTATCCCAGTGAGAGTCAGAGTGTGTGGGACATGTACCCTAGTGAGAGTCAGTGTGTATGGGACCCATACCCCAGTGAGAGTCATAGTGTGTGGGACCCGTACCCCAGTGAGAGTCAGTGAGTTTGGAACTCGTACCCAAGTGAGAGTCAGTGGTTGTGGGACCCGTATCCCAGTGAGAATCAATGTGTGTGGGACCCGTGCCCAAGTGAGAGTCAGTGAGTGTGGGACGCGTACCCCAGTGAGAGTCAGCGTGTGTGTGGGAACTGTACCCCAGTGAGAGTCAGTGTTTGTGTGGGATCCGTACCCCAGTGAGAGTTAGTGTGCGTGGGACACGTACCCCAGGAAGATTCATTGTGTGTGGGATCCGAACAACAGTGAGAGTCAGTGAGTTTGGAACTCGTCCCCAAGTGAGAGTCAGTGGTTGTGGGTCCCGTATCCCAGTGAGAATCAGTGTGTGTGGGACCCGTGCCCAATTGAGAGTCAGTGAGTGTGGGATCCGTACCCCAGTGAGAGTCAGCGTGTGTGTGGGAACTGTACCCCAGTGAGAGTCAGTGTTAGTGTGGGATCCGTACCCCAGTGAGAGTTAGTGTGCCTGGGTCACGTACCCCAGGAAGAATCATTGTGTGTGGGACCCGTACCCCAGCGAGAGTCAGTGTTTGTGGCACCCGTACCCCAGTGAGAGTCAGTGTGTGTTAGGACCCATACCCCAGTGAGAGTCATTGTGCGTGGGACCCACACCCCAGTGAGAGTCAGTGTGTGTAGGAACTGTCCCCAAGTGAGAGTCAGTGGTTGTGGGTCCCGTATCCCAGTGAGAATCAGTGTGTGTGGGACCCGTGACCAATTGAGAGTCAGTGAGTGTGGGATCTGTACCCCAGTGAGAGTCAGCGTGTGTGTGGGAACTGTACCCCAGTGAGAGTCAGTGTTAGTGTGGGATCCGTACCCCAGTGAGAGTTAGTGTGCCTGGGTCACGTACCCCAGTGAGAGTCAGTGTGTGTGGCACCCGTACCACAGTGAGAGTCGGTGTGTGTGGGACCGGTACCCCAGTGAGAGTCAGTGTGTGTGTGTGGGACCGGTACCCCAATGAGAGTCAGTGTGTGTGGAAGACGTACCCCAGTGAAATCAGCGTTTTTGGTACCCGTACCCCAGTGACAGTCAGTGTGTATGGGACCCTAACCCCAGTGAGAGTCAGTGTGTGTGGGACCCGTACCCCAGTGAGAGTCAGTGTGTGTGGGACCCGTACCCCAGTGAGAGTCAGTGTGTGTGGGACCCGTACCCCAGTGACAGTCAGTGTGTGTGGGACCCGTACCCCAGTGAGAGTCAGTGTGTGAGTGACTCATACCCCAGTGAGAGTCAGTGTTTGTGGGACCCTTATCCAAGTGAGAATCAGTGTGTGTGGGACCCGTATCCCAGTGAGAGTCAGAGTGTGTGGGACATGTACCCTAGTGAGAGTCAGAGTGTATGGGACCCATACCCCAGTGAGAGTCATAGTGTGTGGGACCCGTACCCCAGTGAGAGTCAGTGAGTTTGGAACTCGTACCCAAGTGAGAGTCAGTGGTTGTGGGACCCGTATCCCAATGAGAATCAGTGTGTGTGGGACCCGTGCCCAAGTGAGTGTCAGTGAGTGTGGGACCCGTACCCCAGTGAGAGTCAGCGTGTGTGTGGGAACTGTACCCCAGTGAGAGTCAGTGTTTGTGTGGGATCCGTACCCCAGTGAGAGTCAGTGTGCGTGGGTCACGTACCCCAGGAAGATTCATTGTGTTTGGGACTCGTACCCGAGCGAGAGTCAATGTTTGTGGCACCCGTACACCAGTGAGTCAGTGTGTGTTAGGACCCATACCCCAGTGAGACTCAGTGTGTGTGGGACCTGTACCCCAGTGAGTGTCAGTGTCTGTGGGACCCGTACCCCAGTGAGAGTCAGTGTTTGTGGGACCCGTACCACAGTAAGATTCGGTGTGTGTGGGACCGGTACACCAATGAGAGTCAGTGTGTTTGGGACCGGTTACCCAGTGAGAGTCAGTGTTTGTGGGACACGTACCCCAGTGAGAGTCAGTGTGTGTGGGACACGTACACGAGTGAGAGTCAGTGTGTGTGGGACCCGTACCCCAGTGAGAGTCAGTGTGTGAAGGACCCGTACCCCTGTGAGAGTCAGTGGGTGTGGGACCCGTACCCCAGTGAGAGTCAGTGTGTGTGGGAACTGTACCCCAGTGAGAGTCAGTGTGTGTGGGACCCGTGCCCAAGAGAAGAGTCAGTGGGTGTGGGATCTGTACCCCAGTGAGAGTCAGTGTACGTGGGACACGTACCCCAGGAAGAATCATTGTGTGTGGGACGCGTACCCCAGCGAGAGTCAGTGTTTGTGGCACCCGTACCCCAGTGGGAGTCAGTGTGTGTTAGGACCCATACCTCAGTGCGAGTCAGTGTGTGTGGGACCTGTACCCCAGTGAGTGTCAGTGTCCTTGGGACCCGTACCCCAGTGAGAGTCAGTGTGTGTGGGACCGTACCACAGTGAGAGTCAGTGTACGTGGGACACGTACCCCAGGAAGAATCATTGTGTGTGGGACGCGTACCCCAGCGAGAGTCAGTGTTTGTGGCACCCGTACCCCAGTGGGAGTCAGTGTGTGTTAGGACCCATACCCCAGTGCGAGTCAGTGTGTGTGGGACCTGTACCCCAGTGAGTGTCAGTGTCCTTGGGACCCGTACCCCAGTGAGAGTCAGTGGGTGTGGGACCGTACCACAGTGAGAGTCGGTGTGTGTGGGACCTGTACCCCAGTGAGAGTCAGTGTGTGTGGGACCTGTACCCCAGTGAGAGTCAGTGTTTGTGGGACCTGTACCCCAGTGAGAGTCAGTGTGTGTGGGACCCGTACCCGAGTGAGAGTCAATGTGTGTGGGACCCATACCCCAGTAAGAGTAAGTGTATGTGTGTGGGATCCTTACCCCAGTGAGAGTCAGTGTGTGTTGGACCAGTACCCCAGTGAGAGTCAGTGTGTGTTGGACCAGTACCCCAGTGAGAGTCAGTGTGTGTTGGAGACATACCCCAGTGAGAGTCAGTGTATGTGGGACCCGTACCCCAGTGAGAGTCAGTGTGTGTGTGACCGGTACCACAGTGAGAGTCAGTGTGTGTGGGTCCCCTACCCCAGTAAGAGTAAGTGTGTGTGTGTAGGATCCTTACCCCAGTGAGAGTCAGTGTGTGTGGGACCCTTCCCCCAGTGAGAGCCAGTGTGTGGAGGGACCCATACGCCAATAAGAGTAAGTGTGTGAAGCAGTGAAGTCAGCAGTGAAGTCAGCGTTTTTGGTACCCGTACCCCAGTGACAGTCAGTGTGTATGGGACCCTAACCCCAGTGAGAGTCAGTGTGTGTGGTACCCGTACCCCAGTGAGAGTCAGTGTGTTTGGGACCCGTACCACAGTGAGAGTCAGTGTGTGTGGGACTCGTACCCCAGTGATATTCAGTGTGTGTGGGACCCGTACCCCAGTGACAGTCAGTGTGTATGGGACCCTTACCCCAGTGAGAGTCAGTGTGTGAGGGACTCATACCCCAGTGAGAGTCAGTGTTTGTGGGACCCGTAACCAAGTGAGAATCAGTGTGTGTGGGACCCGTATCCCAGTGAGAGTCAGAGTGTGTGGGACATGTACCCTAGTGAGAGTCAGTGTGTATGGGACCCATACCCCAGTGAGAGTCATAGTGTGTGGGACCCGTACCCCAGTGAGAGTCAGTGAGTTTGGAACTCGTACCCAAGTGAGAGTCAGTGGTTGTGGGACCCGTATCCCAGTGAGAATCAATGTGTGTGGGACCCGTGCCCAAGTGAGAGTCAGTGAGTGTGGGACGCGTACCCCAGTGAGAGTCAGCGTGTGTGTGGGAACTGTACCCCAGTGAGAGTCAGTGTTTGTGTGGGATCCGTACCCCAGTGAGAGTTAGTGTGCGTGGGACACGTACCCCAGGAAGATTCATTGTGTGTGGGATCCGAACAACAGTGAGAGTCAGTGAGTTTGGAACTCGTCCCCAAGTGAGAGTCAGTGGTTGTGGGTCCCGTATCCCAGTGAGAATCAGTGTGTGTGGGACCCGTGCCCAATTGAGAGTCAGTGAGTGTGGGATCCGTACCCCAGTGAGAGTCAGCGTGTGTGTGGGAACTGTACCCCAGTGAGAGTCAGTGTTAGTGTGGGATCCGTACCCCAGTGAGAGTTAGTGTGCCTGGGTCACGTACCCCAGGAAGAATCATTGTGTGTGGGACCCGTACCCCAGCGAGAGTCAGTGTTTGTGGCACCCGTACCCCAGTGAGAGTCAGTGTGTGTTAGGACCCATACCCCAGTGAGAGTCATTGTGCGTGGGACCCACACCCCAGTGAGAGTCAGTGTGTGTAGGAACTGTCCCCAAGTGAGAGTCAGTGGTTGTGGGTCCCGTATCCCAGTGAGAATCAGTGTGTGTGGGACCCGTGACCAATTGAGAGTCAGTGAGTGTGGGATCTGTACCCCAGTGAGAGTCAGCGTGTGTGTGGGAACTGTACCCCAGTGAGAGTCAGTGTTAGTGTGGGATCCGTACCCCAGTGAGAGTTAGTGTGCCTGGGTCACGTACCCCAGTGAGAGTCAGTGTGTGTGGCACCCGTACCACAGTGAGAGTCGGTGTGTGTGGGACCGGTACCCCAGTGAGAGTCAGTGTGTGTGTGTGGGACCGGTACCCCATTGAGAGTCAGTGTGTGTGGAAGACGTACCCCAGTGAAATCAGCGTTTTTGGTACCCGTACCCCAGTGACAGTCAGTGTGTATGGGACCCTAACCCCAGTGAGAGTCAGTGTGTGTGGGACCCGTACCCCAGTGAGAGTCAGTGTGTGTGGGACCCGTACCCCAGTGACAGTCAGTGTGTGTGGGACCCGTACCCCAGTGAGAGTCAGTGTGTGAGTGACTCATACCCCAGTGAGAGTCAGTGTTTGTGGGACCCGTATCCCAGTGAGAGTCAGAGTGTGTGGGACATGTACCCTAGTGAGAGTCAGAGTGTATGGGACCCATACCCCAGTGAGAGTCATAGTGTGTGGGACCCGTACCCCAGTGAGAGTCAGTGAGTTTGGAACTCGTACCCAAGTGAGAGTCAGTGGTTGTGGGACCCGTATCCCAATGAGAATCAGTGTGTGTGGGACCCGTGCCCAAGTGAGTGTCAGTGAGTGTGGGACCCGTACCCCAGTGAGAGTCAGCGTGTGTGTGGGAACTGTACCCCAGTGAGAGTCAGTGTTTGTGTGGGATCCGTACCCCAGTGAGAGTCAGTGTGCGTGGGACACGTACCCCAGGAAGATTCATTGTGTGTGGGACCCGTACCCCAGCGAGAGTCAGTGTTTGTGGCACCCGTACCCCAGTGAGAGTCAGTGTGTGTTAGGACCCATACCCCAGTGAGACTCAGTGTGTGTGGGACCTGTACCCCAGTGAGTGTCAGTGTCTGTGGGACCCGTACCCCAGTGAGAGTCAGTGTGTGTGTGGGACCCGTACCACAGTGAGAGTCAGTGTGTGTGGGACTCGTACCCCAGTGAGAGTCAGTGTGTGTGTGGGACCTGTACCCCAGTGAGAGTCAGTGTGTGAGGGACTCATAACCCAGTGAGAGTCAGTGTTGGTGGGACCCGTACCACAGTGAGAGTCAGTGTGTGTAGGACCCGTATCCCAGTGAGAGTCAGAGTGTGTGGGACGTGTACCCCAATGAGAGTCAGTGTGTGTGGGACCCGTACCCCAGTGAGAGTCATAGTGTGTGGGACCCGTACCCCAGTGAGAGTCAGTGTGTGTGGGACCCGTACACCAGTGAGAGTCAGTGTGTGTGGGACACGTACCCAGGTGACAGTCAGTGTGTGTGGGACCCGTACCCCAGTGAGAGTCAGCGGTTGTGGTACCCGTACCCCAGTGACAGTCAGTGTGCAGTGGACCCTAACCCCATTGAGAGTCAGTGTGTGTGGGACCCGTACCCCAGTGAGAGTCAGTGTGTGTGGGACTCGTACCCCAGTGAGAGTCAGTGTGTGAGGGACTCATAACCCAGTGAGAGTCAGTGATGGTGGGACCCGTACCACAGTGAGAGTCAGTGTGTGTAGGACCCGTATCCCAGTGAGAGTCAGAGTGTGTGGGACGTGTACCCCAATGAGAGTCAGTGTGTGTGGGACCCGTACCCCAGTGAGAGTCATAGTGTGTGGGACCCGTACCCCAGTGAGATACAGTGTCTGTGGGACCCGTACCCCAGTGAGAGTCAGTGTGTGTGGGAGCCTTACCCCAGTGAGAGTCAGCGTGTGTCGGACCCGTACCCGAGTGAGAGTCAGTGGTTGTGGGACCCGTGCCCCATTGAGAGTCAGTGGGTGTTGCATCCGTACCCCAGTGAGAGTTAGCGTATGTGTGGGAACTGTACCCCATGAGAATCAGTGAATGTTTGGGATCCGTACCCCAGTGAGAGTCAGTGTGCGTGGGACACGTACCCCAGGAAGAGTCATTGTGTGTGGTACCCGTACCCCAGTGAGAGTCAGTGTTTGTGGGCCCCGTAACCCAGTGAGATCAGTGTTTGTGGGACCCGTATCCCAGTGAGAATCAGTGTGTGTGGGAACCATTCCCCAGTGAGAGTGAGAGTGTGTGGGACCCGTACACCAGTGAGAGACAGTGTGTGGGGGACACGTACCCAAGTGACAGTCAGTGTGTATGGGACCCTTACCCCAGTCAGAGTCAGTGTGTGTGGGACCAGTACCCTAGTGAGAGTCAGCGTTTTTGGGACCCGTACCCCAGTGACAGTCAGTGTGTGTGGGACCCGTACCCCAGAGACAGTCAGTGTGTATGGGACCCTTTCCCCAGTCAGAGTCAGTGTGTGAGGGACTCATATCCCAGTGAGAGTCAGTGTTTGTGGGACCCGTATCCAAGTGAGAATCAGTGTGTGTGGGACCCGTATCCCAGAGAGAGACAGACTGTGTGGGACGTGTACCCCAGTGAGAGTCAGTGTGTGTGGGACCCGTACCCCAGTGAGAGTCAGAGTGTGTGGTACCCGTACCTCAGTGAGAGTCAGTGAGTGTGGGACTCGTACCCCAGTGAGAGTCATTGGTTGTGGGACCCGAATCCCAGTGAGAATCAGTGTGTGTGGGACTCGTACCCCAGTGAGAGAAAGTGTGCGTGTGGGACACGTACACCAGTCAGTGTCAGTGTGTGTGTGGGACCCGTACCCCAGTGAGAGTCAGGGTGTGTGGGACTCATACCGAAGAGAAAGTCAGTGTGTGTGAGACCCGTACCCCAGTGAGTGTCATTGTGTGTGGGACTCGCACCTGAGCGAGAGTCAGTGTCTCTGGGACCCGAACCCCAGTGAGAGTCAGTGTGCGTGGGACCCATACCCCAGTGAGAGTCAGTGTGTGTAGGAACTGTACCCCAGTGAGTGTCAGTGTCTGTGGGACCCGTACCCCAGTGAGAGTCAGTGTGTGTGGGACCCGTACCACAGTGAGAGTCGGTGTGTGTGGGACCCGTACCCCAGTGAGAGTCAGTGTGTGTGTGTGGGACCGGAACCCCAATGAGAGTCAGTGTGTTTGGGACCGGTACCCCAGTGAGTGTCAGTGTCTGTGGGACCCGTACCCCAGTGAGAGTCAGTGTTTGTGGGACCCGTAACCCAATGAGAGTCAGTGTGTGTGGGACCCGTACCCCAGTGAGAGAAAGTGTGTGTGTTTGGGTCCCGTACCCCAGTGAGAGTCAGTATGTGTTGGACCCGTACCCCATTGAGAGTCAGTGTTTGTGGGAGTCGTACCCCACTGAAGTCAACGTTTTTGGTACCCGTACCCCAGTGACAGTCAGTGTGTGAAGGACCCGTACCCCTGTGAGAGTCAGTGTGTGTGGGACCCGTGCCCAAGAGAGAGTCAGTGGGTGTGGGATCTGTACCCCAGTGAGAGTCAGTGTGTGTGTGGGATCCGTAAACCCAGTAAGAGTCAGTGTACGTGGGACACGTACCCCAGGAAGAGTCATTGTGTGTGGGACCCGTACCCCAGCGAGAGTCAGTGTTCGTGGCACCCGTACCCCAGTGAGAGTCAGTGTGTGTTAGGACCCATACCCCAGTGAGAGTCAGTGTGTGTGGGACCTGTACCCCAGTGAGAGTCAGTGTGTGTGGGACCCGTACCCATTGACAGTCAGTGTGTATGGGACCCTTACCCCAGTGAGAGTCAGTGTGTGAGGGACTCATACACCAGTGAGAGACAGTGTTTGTGGGACCCGTATCCAAGTGTGAATCAGTGTGTGTGGCACCCGTATCCCAGTGAGAGTCAGAGTGTGTGGGACATGTACCCTAGTGAGAGTCAGTGCGTATGGGACCCATACCCCAGTGAGAGTCATAGTGTGTGGGACCCGTACCCCAGTGAGAGTCAGCGTGTGTGTGGGAACTGTACCCCAGTGAGAGTCAGTGTTAGTGTGGGATCCGTACCCCAGTGAGAGTTAGTGTGCCTGGGTCACGTACCCCAGGAAGAATCATTGTGTGTGGGACCCGTACCCCAGCGAGAGTCAGTGTTTGTGGCACCCGTACCCCAGTGAGAGTCAGTGTGTGTTAGGACCCATACCCCAGTGAGAGTCATTGTGCGTGGGACCCACACCCCAGTGAGAGTCAGTGTGTGTAGGAACTGTCCCCAAGTGAGAGTCAGTGGTTGTGGGTCCCGTATCCCAGTGAGAATCAGTGTGTGTGGGACCCGTGCCCAATTGAGAGTCAGTGAGTGTGGGATCTGTACCCCAGTGAGAGTCAGCGTGTGTGTGGGAACTGTACCGCAGTGAGAGTCAGTGTTAGTGTGGGATCCGTACCCCAGTGAGAGTTAGTGTGCCTGGGTCACGTACCCCAGTGAGAGTCAGTGTGTGTGGCACCCGTACCACAGTGAGAGTCGGTGTGTGTGGGACCGGTACCCCAGTGAGAGTCAGTGTGTGTGTGTGGGACCGGTACCCCAATGAGAGTCAGTGTGTGTGGGAGACGTACCCCAGTGAAATCAGCGTTTTTGGTACCCGTACCCCAGTGACAGTCAGTGTGTATGGGACCCTAACCCCAGTGAGAGTCAGTGTGTGTGGGACCCGTACCCCAGTGAGAGTCAGTGTGTGTGGGACCCGTACCCCAGTGACAGTCAGTGTGTGTGGGACCCGTACCCCAGTGAGAGTCAGTGTGTGAGTGACTCATACCCCAGTGAGAGTCAGTGTTTGTGGGACCCTTATCCAAGTGAGAATCAGTGTGTGTGGGACCCGTATCCCAGTGAGAGTCGGTGTGTGTGGGACATGTACCCTAGTGAGAGTCAGAGTGTATGGGACCCATACCCCAGTGAGAGTCATAGTGTGTGGGACCCGTACCCCAGTGAGAGTCAGTGAGTTTGGAACTCGTACCCAAGTGAGAGTCAGTGGTTGTGGGACCCGTATCCCAATGAGAATCAGTGTGTGTGGGACCCGTGCCCAAGTGAGTGTCAGTGAGTGTGGGACCCGTACCCCAGTGAGAGTCAGCGTGTGTGTGGGAACTGTACCCCAGTGAGAGTCAGTGTTTGTGTGGGATCCGTACCCCAGTGAGAGTCAGTGTGCGTGGGACACGTACCCCAGGAAGATTCATTGTGTGTGGGACCCGTACCCCAGCGAGAGTCAGTGTTTGTGGCACCCGTACCCCAGTGAGAGTCAGTGTGTGTTAGGACCCATACCCCAGTGAGACTCAGTGTGTGTGGGACCTGTACCCCAGTGAGTGTCAGTGTCTGTGGGACCCGTACCCCAGTGAGAGTCAGTGTGTGTGGGACTCGTACCCCAGTGAGAGTCAGTGTGTGTGTGGGACCTGTACCCCAGTGAGAGTCAGTGTGTGAGGGACTCATAACCCAGTGAGAGTCAGTGTTGGTGGGACCCGTACCACAGTGAGAGTCAGTGTGTGTAGGACCCGTATCCCAGTGAGAGTCAGAGTGTGTGGGACGTGTACCCCAATGAGAGTCAGTGTGTGTGGGACCCGTACCCCAGTGAGAGTCATAGTGTGTGGGACCCATACCCCAGTGAGAGTCAGTGTGTGTGGGACCCGTACACCAGTGAGAGTCAGTGTGTGTGGGACACGTACCCAGGTGACAGTCAGTGTGTGTGGGACCCGTACCCCAGTGAGAGTCAGCGGTTGTGGTACCCGTACCCCAGTGACAGTCAGTGTTAAGTGGACCCTAACCCCATTGAGAGTCAGTGTGTGTGGGACCCGTACCCCAGTGAGAGTCATAGTGTGTGGGACCCGTACCCCAGTGAGATACAGTGTCTGTGGGACCCGTACCCCAGTGAGAGTCAGTGTGTGTGGGAGCTTTACCCCAGTGAGAGTCAGTGTGTGTCGGACCCGTACCCCAGTGAGAGTCAGTGGTTGTGGGACCCGTGCCCCATTGAGAGTCAGTGGGTGTTGCATCCGTACCCCAGTGAGAGTTAGCGTATGTGTGGGAACTGTACCCCATGAGAATCAGTGAATGTTTGGGATCCGTACCCCAGTGAGAGTCAGTGTGCGTGGGACACATACCCCAGGAAGAGTCATTGTGTGTGGTACCCGTACCCCAGTGAGAGTCAGTGTTTGTGGGCCCCGTAACCCAGTGAGATCAGTGTTTGTGGGACCCGTATCCCAGTGAGAATCAGTGTGTGTGGGAACCATTCCCCAGTGAGAGTGAGAGTGTGTGGGACCCGTACACCAGTGAGAGACAGTGTGTGGGGGACACGTACCCAAGTGACAGTCAGTGTGTATGGGACCCTTACCCCAGTCAGAGTCAGTGTGTGTGGGACCAGTACCCTAGTGAGAGTCAGCGTTTTTGGGACCCGTACCCCAGTGACAGTCAGTGTGTGTGGGACCCGTACCCCAGAGACAGTCAGTGTGTATGGGACCCTTACCCCAGTCAGAGTCAGTGTGTGAGGGACTCATATCCCAGTGAGAGTCAGTGTTTGTGGGACCCGTATCCAAGTGAGAATCAGTGTGTGTGGGACCCGTATCCCAGAGAGAGACAGACTGTGTGGGACGTGTACCCCAGTGAGAGTCAGTGTGTGTGGGACCCGTACCCCAGTGAGAGTCAGAGTGTGTGGTACCCGTACCTCAGTGAGAGTCAGTGAGTGTGGGACTCGTACCCCAGTGAGAGTCATTGGTTGTGGGACCCGAATCCCAGTGAGAATCAGTGTGTGTGGGACTCGTACCCCAGTGAGAGAAAGTGTGCGTGTGGGACACGTACACCAGTCAGTGTCAGTGTGTGTGTGGGACCCGTACCCCAGTGAGAGTCAGGGTGTGTGGGACTCATACCGAAGAGAAAGTCAGTGTGTGTGAGACCCGTACCCCAGTGAGTGTCATTGTGTGTGGGACTCGCACCTGAGCGAGAGTCAGTGTCTCTGGGACCCGAACCCCAGTGAGAGTCAGTGTGCGTGGGACCCATACCCCAGTGAGAGTCAGTGTGTGTAGGAACTGTACCCCAGTGCGTGTCAGTGTCTGTGGGACCCGTACCCCAGTGAGAGTCAGTGTGTGTGGGACCCGTACCACAGTGAGAGTCGGTGTGTGTGGGACCCGTACCCCAGTGAGAGTCAGTGTGTGTGTGTGGGACCGGAACCCCAATGAGAGTCAGTGTGTTTGGGACCGGTACCCCAGTGAGAGTCAGTGTTTGTGGGACCCGTAACCCAATGAGAGTCAGTGTGTGTGGGACCCGTACCCCAGTGAGAGAAAGTGTGTGTGTTTGGGTCCCGTACCCCAGTGAGAGTCAGTATGTGTTGGACTCGTACCCCATTGAGAGTCAGTGTTTGTGGGAGTCGTACCCCACTGAAGTCAACGTTTTTGGTACCCGTACCCCAGTGATAGTCAGTGTGTGAAGGACCCGTACCCCTGTGAGAGTCAGTGTGTGTGGGACCCGTGCCCAAGAGAGAGTCAGTGGGTGTGGGATCTGTACCCCAGTGAGAGTCAGTGTGTGTGTGGGATCCGTAAACACAGTAAGAGTCAGTGTACGTGGGACACGTACCCCAGGAAGAGTCATTGTGTGTGGGACCCGTACCCCAGCGAGAGTCAGTGTTCGTGGCACCCGTACCCCAGTGAGAGTCAGTGTGTGTTAGGACCCATACCCCAGTGAGAGTCAGTGTGTGTGGGACCTGTACCCCAGTGAGAGTCAGTGTGTGTGGGACCCGTACCCATTGACAGTCAGTGTGTATGGGACCCTTACCCCAGTGAGAGTCAGTGTGTGAGGGACTCATACACCAGTGAGAGACAGTGTTTGTGGGACCCGTATCCAAGTGTGAATCAGTGTGTGTGGCACCCGTATCCCAGTGAGAGTCAGAGTGTGTGGGACATGTACCCTAGTGAGAGTCAGTGCGTATGGGACCCATACCCCAGTGAGAGTCATAGTGTGTGGGACCCGTACCCCAGTGAGAGTCAGCGTGTGTGTGGGAACTGTACCCCAGTGAGAGTCAGTGTTTGTGTGGGATCCGTACCCCAGTGAGAGTCAGTGTGCGTGTGTCACGTACCCCAGGAAGATTCATTGTGTGTGGGACCCGTACCCCAGCGAGAGTCAGTGTTTGTGGCACCCATACCCCAGTGAGAGTCAGTGTGTGTTAGGACCCATACCCCAGTGAGTGTCAGTGTGTGTGGGACCTGTACCCCAGTGAGTGTCAGTGTCTGTGGGACCCGTACCCCAGTGAGAGTCAGTGTGTGTGGGACCCGTACCACAGTAAGAGTCAGTGTGTGTGGTACCCGTACCCCAATGAGAGTCAGTGTGTTTGGGACCGGTTAACCAGTGAGAGTCAGTGTTTGTGGGACCCGTACCCCAGTGAGAGTCAGTGTGTGTGGGAGCTTTACACAAGTGAGAGTCAGTGTGTGTCGGACCCGTACCCGAGTGAGAGTCAGTGGTTGTGGGACCCGTGCCCCATTGAGAGTCAGTGGGTGTTGCATCCGTACCCCAGTGAGAGTTAGCGTATGTGTGGGAACTGTACCCCATGAGAATCAGTGAATGTTTGGGATCCGTACCCCAGTGAGAGTCAGTGTGCGTGGGACACATACCCCAGGAAGAGTCATTGTGTGTGGTACCCGTACCCCAGTGAGAGTCAGTGTTTTTGGGCCCCGTAACCCAGTGAGATCAGTGTTTGTGGGACCCGTATCCCAGTGAGAATCAGTGTGTGTGGGAACCATTCCCCAGTGAGAGTGAGAGTGTGTGGGACCCGTACACCAGTGAGAGACAGTGTGTGGGGGACACGTACCCAAGTGACAGTCAGTGTGTATGGGACCCTTACCCCAGTCAGAGTCAGTGTGTGTGGGACCAGTACCCTAGTGAGAGTCAGCGTTTTTGGGACCCGTACCCCAGTGACAGTCAGTGTGTGTGGGACCCGTACCCCAGAGACAGTCAGTGTGTATGGGACCCTTACCCCAGTCAGAGTCAGTGTGTGAGGGACTCATATCCCAGTGAGAGTCAGTGTTTGTGGGACCCGTATCCAAGTGAGAATCAGTGTGTGTGGGACCCGTATCCCAGAGAGAGACAGACTGTGTGGGACGTGTACCCCAGTGAGAGTCAGTGTGTGTGGGACCCGTACCCCAGTGAGAGTCAGAGTGTGTGGTACCCGTACCTCAGTGAGAGTCAGTGAGTGTGGGACTCGTACCCCAGTGAGAGTCATTGGTTGTGGGACCCGAATCCCAGTGAGAATCAGTGTGTGTGGGACTCGTACCCCAGTGAGAGAAAGTGTGCGTGTGGGACACGTACACCAGTCAGTGTCAGTGTGTGTGTGGGACCCGTACCCCAGTGAGAGTCAGGGTGTGTGGGACTCATACCGAAGAGAAAGTCAGTGTGTGTGAGACCCGTAGCCCAGTGAGTGTCATTGTGTGTGGGACTCGCACCTGAGCGAGAGTCAGTGTCTCTGGGACCCGAACCCCAGTGAGAGTCAGTGTGCGTGGGACCCATACCCCAGTGAGAGTCAGTGTGTGTAGGAACTGTACCCCAGTGCGTGTCAGTGTCTGTGGGACCCGTACCCCAGTGAGAGTCAGTGTGTGTGGGACCCGTACCACAGTGAGAGTCGGTGTGTGTGGGACCCGTACCCCAGTGAGAGTCAGTGTGTGTGTGTGGGACCGGAACCCCAATGAGAGTCAGTGTGTTTGGGACCGGTACCCCAGTGAGAGTCAGTGTTTGTGGGACCCGTAACCCAATGAGAGTCAGTGTGTGTGGGACCCGTACCCCAGTGAGAGAAAGTGTGTGTGTTTGGGTCCCGTACCCCAGTGAGAGTCAGTATGTGTTGGACTCGTACCCCATTGAGAGTCAGTGTTTGTGGGAGTCGTACCCCACTGAAGTCAACGTTTTTGGTACCCGTACCCCAGTGACAGTCAGTGTGTGAAGGACCCGTACCCCTGTGAGAGTCAGTGTGTGTGGGACCCGTGCCCAAGAGAGAGTCAGTGGGTGTGGGATCTGTACCCCAGTGAGAGTCAGTGTGTGTGTGGGATCCGTAAACACAGTAAGAGTCAGTGTACGTGGGACACGTACCCCAGGAAGAGTCATTGTGTGTGGGACCCGTACCCCAGCGAGAGTCAGTGTTCGTGGCACCCGTACCCCAGTGAGAGTCAGTGTGTGTTAGGACCCATACCCCAGTGAGAGTCAGTGTGTGTGGGACCTGTACCCCAGTGAGAGTCAGTGTGTGTGGGACCCGTACCCATTGACAGTCAGTGTGTATGGGACCCTTACCCCAGTGAGAGTCAGTGTGTGAGGGACTCATACACCAGTGAGAGACAGTGTTTGTGGGACCCGTATCCAAGTGTGAATCAGTGTGTGTGGCACCCGTATCCCAGTGAGAGTCAGAGTGTGTGGGACATGTACCCTAGTGAGAGTCAGTGCGTATGGGACCCATACCCCAGTGAGAGTCATAGTGTGTGGGACCTGTACCCCAGTGAGAGTCAGCGTGTGTGTGGGAACTGTACCCCAGTGAGAGTCAGTGTTTGTGTGGGATCCGTACCCCAGTGAGAGTCAGTGTGCGTGTGTCACGTACCCCAGGAAGATTCATTGTGTGTGGGACCCGTACCCCAGCGAGAGTCAGTGTTTGTGGCACCCATACCCCAGTGAGAGTCAGTGTGTGTTAGGACCCATACCCCAGTGAGTGTCAGTGTCTGTGGGACCTGTACCCCAGTGAGTGTCAGTGTCTGTGGGACCCGTACCCCAGTGAGAGTCAGTGTGTGTGGGACCCGTACCACAGTAAGAGTCAGTGTGTGTGGTACCCGTACCCCAATGAGAGTCAGTGTGTTTGGGACCGGTTAACCAGTGAGAGTCAGTGTTTGTGGGACCCGTACCCCAGTGAAAGTCAGTGTGTGTGAGACACGTACACGAGTGAGAGTCAGTGTGTGTGGGACCCCTACCCCGGTAAGAGTAAGTGTGTGTGTCTGGGATCCTTACCCCAGTGAGAGTCAGTGTGTGAAGGACCCGTACCCCTGTGAGAGTCAGTGTGTGTGGGACCCGTACCCCTGTGAGAGTCAGAGTGTGTGGGACCCCAACCCCAGTGAGAGTCAGTGAGTTTGGAACTCGTACCCAAGTGAGAGTCAGTGGTTGTGGGACCCGTATCCCAATGAGAATCAGTGTGTGTGGGACACGTACACGAGTGAGAGTCAGTGTGTGTGGGACCCCTACCCCAGTAAGAGTAAGTGTGTGTGTGTGGGATCCTTAACCCAGTGAGACTCAGTGTGTGAAGGACCCGTACCCCTGTGAGAGTCAGTGTGTGTGGGACCCGTACCCCAGTGAGAGTCAGTGTGTGTGGGAACTGTACCCCAGTGAGAGTCAGGTTGTGTGGGACCCGTGCCCAAGAGAAGAGTCAGTGGGTGTGGGATCTGTACCCCAGTGAGAGTCAGTGTACGTGGGACACGTACCCCAGGAAGAATCATTGTGTGTGGGACGCGTACCCCAGCGAGATTCAGTGTTTGTGGCACCCGTACCCCAGTGGGAGTCAGTGTGTGTTAGGACCCATACCTCAGTGCGAGTCAGTGTGTGTGGGACCTGTACCCCAGTGAGTGTCAGTGTCCTTGGGACCCGTACCCCAGTGAGAGTCAGTGTGTGTGGGACCGTACCACAGTGAGAGTCAGTGTACGTGGGACACGTACCCCAGGAAGAATCATTGTGTGTGGGACGCGTACCCCAGCGAGAGTCAGTGTTTGTGGCACCCGTACCCCAGTGGGAGTCAGTGTGTGTTAGGACCCATACCCCAGTGCGAGTCAGTGTGTGTGGGACCTGTACCCCAGTGAGTGTCAGTGTCCTTGGGACCCGTACCCCAGTGAGAGTCAGTGTGTGTGGGACCGTACCACAGTGAGAGTCGGTGTGTGTGGGACCTGTACCCAAGTGAGAGTCAGTGTGTGTGGGACCTGTACCCCAGTGAGAGTCAGTGTTTGTGGGACCTGTACCCCAGTGAGAGTCAGTGTGTGTGGGACCCGTACCCGAGTGAGAGTCAATGTGTGTGGGACCCATACCCCAGTAAGAGTAAGTGTATGTGTGTGGGATCCTTACCCCAGTGAGTCAGTGTGTGTTGGACCAGTACCCCAGTGAGAGTCAGTGTGTGTTGGAGACATACCCCAGTGAGAGTCAGTGTATGTGGGACCCGTACCCCAGTGAGAGTCAGTGTGTGTGTGACCGGTACCACAGTGAGAGTCAGTGTGTGTGGGTCCCCTACCCCAGTAAGAGTAAGTGTGTGTGTGTGTAGGATCCTTACCCCAGTGAGAGTCAGTGTGTGTGGGACCCTTCCCCCAGTGAGAGCCAGTGTGTGGAGGGACCCATACGCCAATAGGAGTAAGTGTGTGAAGCAGTGAAGTCAGCAGTGAAGTCAGCGTTTTTGGTACCCGTACCCCAGTGACAGTCAGTGTGTATGGGACCCTAACCCCAGTGAGAGTCAGTGTGTGTGGTACCCGTACCCCAGTGAGAGTCAGTGTGTTTGGGACCCGTACCACAGTGAGAGTCAGTGTGTGTGGGACTCGTACCCCAGTGATATTCAGTGTGTGTGGGACCCGTACCCCAGTGACAGTCAGTGTGTATGGGACCCTTACCCCAGTGAGAGTCAGTGTGTGAGGGACTCATACCCCAGTGAGAGTCAGTGTTTGTGGGACCCGTAACCAAGTGAGAATCAGTGTGTGTGGGACCCGTATCCCAGTGAGAGTCAGAGTGTGTGGGACATGTACCCTAGTGAGAGTCAGTGTGTATGGGACCCATACCCCAGTGAGAGTCATAGTGTGTGGGACCCGTACCCCAGTGAGAGTCAGTGAGTTTGGAACTCGTACCCAAGTGAGAGTCAGTGGTTGTGGGACCCGTATCCCAGTGAGAATCAATGTGTGTGGGACCCGTGCCCAAGTGAGAGTCAGTGAGTGTGGGACGCATACCCCAGTGAGAGTCAGCGTGTGTGTGGGAACTGTACCCCAGTGAGAGTCAGTGTTTGTGTGGGATCCGTACCCCAGTGAGAGTTAGTGTGCGTGGGACACGTACCCCAGGAATATTCATTGTGTGTGGGATCCGAACAACAGTGAGAGTCAGTGAGTTTGGAACTCGTCCCCAAGTGAGAGTCAGTGGTTGTGGGTCCCGTATCCCAGTGAGAATCAGTGTGTGTGGGACCCGTGCCCAATTGAGAGTCAGTGAGTGTGGGATCCGTACCCCAGTGAGAGTCAGCGTGTGTGTGGGAACTGTACCCCAGTGAGAGTCAGTGTTAGTGTGGGATCCGTACCCCAGTGAGAGTTAGTGTGCCTGGGTCACGTACCCCAGGAAGAATCATTGTGTGTGGGACCCGTACCCCAGCGAGAGTCAGTGTTTGTGGCACCCGTACCCCAGTGAGAGTCAGTGTGTGTTAGGACCCATACCCCAGTGAGAGTCATTGTGCGTGGGACCCACACCCCAGTGAGAGTCAGTGTGTGTAGGAACTGTCCCCAAGTGAGAGTCAGTGGTTGTGGGTCCCGTATCCCAGTGAGAATCAGTGTGTGTGGGACCCGTGCCCAATTGAGAGTCAGTGAGTGTGGGATCTGTACCCCAGTGAGAGTCAGCGTGTGTGTGGGAACTGTACCCCAGTGAGAGTCAGTGTTAGTGTGGGATCCGTACCCCAGTGAGAGTTAGTGTGCCTGGGTCACGTACCCCAGTGAGAGTCAGTGTGTGTGGCACCCGTACCACAGTGAGAGTCGGTGTGTGTGGGACCGGTACCCCAGTGAGAGTCAGTGTGTGTGGGACCAGTACCCCAATGAGAGTCAGTGTGTGTGGGACCGGTACCCCAGTGAGAGTCAGTGTGTGTGGGACACGTACCCCAGTGAAATCAGCGTTTTTGGTACCCGTACCCCAGTGACAGTCAGTGTGTGTGGGACCCGTACCCCAGTGAGAGTCAGTGTGTGTGGGACCCGTACCCCAGTGACAGTCAGTGTGTGTGGGACCCGTACCCCAGTGAGAGTCAGTGTGTGAGTGACTCATACCCCAGTGAGAGTCAGTGTTTGTGGGACCCTTATCCAAGTGAGAATCAGTGTGTGTGGGACCCGTATCCCAGTGAGAGTCAGAGTGTGTGGGACATGTACCCTAGTGAGAGTCAGAGTGTATGGGACCCATACCCCAGTGAGAGTCATAGTGTGTGGGACCCGTACCCCAGTGACAGTCAGTGTGTGTGGGACCCGTACCCCAGTGAGAGTCAGTGTGTGAGTGACTCATACCCCAGTGAGAGTCAGTGTTTGTGGGACCCTTATCCAAGTGAGAATCAGTGTGTGTGGGACCCGTATCCCAGTGAGAGTCAGAGTGTGTGGGACATGTACCCTAGTGAGAGTCAGAGTGTATGGGACCCATACCCCAGTGAGAGTCATAGTGTGTGGGACCCGTACCCCAGTGAGAGTCAGTGAGTTTGGAACTCGTACCCAAGTGAGTGTCAGTGGTTGTGGGACCCGTATCCCAATGAGAATCAGTGTGTGTGGGACCCGTGCCCAGGTGATAGTCAGTGAGTGTGGGACCCGTACCCCAGTGAGAGTCAGCGTGTGTGTGGGAACTGTACCCCAGTGAGAGTCAGTGTTTGTGTGGGATCCGTACCCCAGTGAGAGTCAGTGTGCGTGGGACACGTACCCCAGGAAGATTCATTGTGTGTGGGACCCGTACCCCAGCGAGAGTCAGTGTTTGTGGCACCCGTACCCCAGTGAGAGTCAGTGTGTGTTAGGACCCATACCCCAGTGAGACTCAGTGTGTGTGGGACCTGTACCCCAGTGAGTGTCAGTGTCTGTGGGACCCGTACCCCAGTGAGAGTCAGTGTGTGTGGGACTCGTACCCCAGTGAGAGTCAGTGTGTGTGTGGGACCTGTACCCCAGTGAGAGTCAGTGTGTGAGGGACTCATAACCCAGTGAGAGTCAGTGTTGGTGGGACCCGTACCACAGTGAGAGTCAGTGTGTGTAGGACCCGTATCCCAGTGAGAGTCAGAGTGTGTGGGACGTGTACCCCAATGAGAGTCAGTGTGTGTGGGACCCGTACCCCAGTGAGAGTCATAGTGTGTGGGACCCGTACCCCAGTGAGAGTCAGTGTGTGTGGGACCCGTACACCAGTGAGAGTCAGTGTGTGTGGGACACGTACCCAGGTGACAGTCAGTGTGTGTGGGACCCGTACCCCAGTGAGAGTCAGCGGTTGTGGTACCCGTACCCCAGTGACAGTCAGTGTGCAGTGGACCCTAACCCCATTGAGAGTCAGTGTGTGTGGGACCCGTACCCCAGTGAGAGTCAGTGTGTGTGGGACTCGTACCCCAGTGAGAGTCAGTGTGTGAGGGACTCATAACCCAGTGAGAGTCAGTGTTGGTGGGACCCGTACCACAGTGAGAGTCAGTGTGTGTAGGACCCGTATCCCAGTGAGAGTCAGAGTGTGTGGGACGTGTACCCCAATGAGAGTCAGTGTGTGTGGGACCCGTACCCCAGTGAGAGTCATAGTGTGTGGGACCCGTACCCCAGTGAGAGACAGTGTCTGTGGGACCCGTACCCCAGTGAGAGTCAGTGTGTGTGGGAGCTTTACCCCAGTGAGAGTCAGTGTGTGTCGGACCCGTACCCGAGTGAGAGTCAGTGGTTGTGGGACCCGTGCCCCATTGAGAGTCAGTGGGTGTTGCATCCGTACCCCAGTGAGAGTTAGCGTATGTGTGGGAACTGTACCCCATGAGAATCAGTGAATGTGTGGGATCCGTACCCCAGTGAGAGTCAGTGTGCGTGGGACACGTACCCCAGGAAGAGTCATTGTGTGTGGTACCCGTACCCCAGTGAGAGTCAGTGTTTGTGGGCCCCGTAACCCAGTGAGATCAGTGTTTGTGGGACCCGTATCCCAGTGAGAATCAGTGTGTGTGGGAACCATTCCCCAGTGAGAGTGAGAGTGTGTGGGACCCGTACACCAGTGAGAGCCAGTGTGTGGGGGACACGTACCCAAGTGACAGTCAGTGTGTATGGGACCCTTACCCCAGTCAGAGTCAGTGTGTGTGGGACCAGTACCCTAGTGAGAGTCAGCGTTTTTGGGACCCGTACCCCAGTGACAGTCAGTGTGTGTGGGACCCGTACCCCAGAGACAGTCAGTGTGTATGGGACCCTTACCCCAGTCAGAGTCAGTGTGTGAGGGACTCATATCCCAGTGAGAGTCAGTGTTTGTGGGACCCGTATCCAAGTGAGAATCAGTGTGTGTGGGACCCGTATCCCAGTGAGAGACAGACTGTGTGGGACGTGTACCCCAGTGAGTGTCAGTGTCTGTGGGACCCGTACCCCAGTGAGAGTCAGTGTGTGTGGGACTCGTACCCCAGTGAGAGTCAGTGTGTGTGTGGGACCTGTACCCCAGTGAGAGTCAGTGTGTGAGGGACTCATAACCCAGTGAGAGTCAGTGTTGGTGGGACCCGTACCACAGTGAGAGTCAGTGTGTGTAGGACCCGTATCCCAGTGAGAGTCAGAGTGTGTGGGACGTGTACCCCAATGAGAGTCAGTGTGTGTGGGACCCGTACCCCAGTGAGAGTCATAGTGTGTGGGACCCGTACCCCAGTGAGAGTCAGTGTGTGTGGGACCCGTACACCAGTGAGAGTCAGTGTGTGTGGGACACGTACCCAGGTGACAGTCAGTGTGTGTGGGACCCGTACCCCAGTGAGAGTCAGCGGTTGTGGTACCCGTACCCCAGTGACAGTCAGTGTGCAGTGGACCCTAACCCCATTGAGAGTCAGTGTGTGTGGGACCCGTACCCCAGTGAGAGTCAGTGTGTGAGGGACTCATAACCCAGTGAGAGTCAGTGTTGGTGGGACCCGTACCACAGTGAGAGTCAGTGTGTGTAGGACCCGTATCCCAGTGAGAGTCAGAGTGTGTGGGACGTGTACCCCAATGAGAGTCAGTGTGTGTGGGACCCGTACCCCAGTGAGAGTCATAGTGTGTGGGACCCGTACCCCAGTGAGATACAGTGTCTGTGGGACCCGTACCCCAGTGAGAGTCAGTGTGTGTGGGAGCTTTACCCCAGTGAGAGTCAGTGTGTGTCGGACCCGTACCCCAGTGAGAGTCAGTGGTTGTGGGACCCGTGCCCCATTGAGAGTCAGTGGGTGTTGCATCCGTACCCCAGTGAGAGTTAGCGTATGTGTGGGAACTGTACCCCATGAGAATCAGTGAATGTGTGGGACCCGTACCCCAGTGAGAGTCAGTGTGCGTGGGACACGTACCCCAGGAAGAGTCATTGTGTGTGGTACCCGTACCCCAGTGAGAGTCAGTGTTTGTGGGCCCCGTAACCCAGTGAGATCAGTGTTTGTGGGACCCGTATCCCAGTGAGAATCAGTGTGTGTGGGAACCATTCCCCAGTGAGAGTGAGAGTGTGTGGGACCCGTACACCAGTGAGAGCCAGTGTGTGGGGGACACGTACCCAAGTGACAGTCAGTGTGTATGGGACCCTTACCCCAGTCAGAGTCAGTGTGTGTGGGACCAGTACCCTAGTGAGAGTCAGCGTTTTTGGGACCCGTACCCCAGTGACAGTCAGTGTGTGTGGGACCCGTACCCCAGAGACAGTCAGTGTGTATGGGACCCTTACCCCAGTCAGAGTCAGTGTGTGAGGGACTCATATCCCAGTGAGAGTCAGTGTTTGTGGGACCCGTATCCAAGTGAGAATCAGTGTGTGTGGGACCCGTATCCCAGTGAGAGACAGACTGTGTGGGACGTGTACCCCAGTGAGAGTCAGTGTGTGTGGGACCCGTACCCCAGTGAGAGTCAGAGTGTGTGGTACCCGTACCTCAGTGAGAGTCAGTGAGTGTGGGACGCATACCCCAGTGAGAGTCAGCGTGTGTGTGGGAACTGTACCCCAGTGAGAGTCAGTGTTTGTGTGGGATCCGTACCCCAGTGAGAGTTAGTGTGCGTGGGACACGTACCCCAGGAAGATTCATTGTGTGTGGGATCCGAACAACAGTGAGAGTCTGTGAGTTTGGAACTCGTCCCCAAGTGAGAGTCAGTGGTTGTGGGTCCCGTATCCCAGTGAGAATCAGTGTGTGTGGGACCCGTGCCCAATTGAGAGTCAGTGAGTGTGGGATCCGTACCCCAGTGAGAGTCAGCGTGTTAGTGTGGGATCCGTACCCCAGTGAGAGTTAGTGTGCCTGGGTCACGTACCCCAGGAAGAATCATTGTGTGTGGGACCCGTACCCCAGCGAGAGTCAGTGTTTGTGGCACCCGTACCCCAGTGAGAGTCAGTGTGTGTTAGGACCCATACCCCAGTGAGAGTCATTGTGCGTGGGACCCACACCCCAGTGAGAGTCAGTGTGTGTAGGAACTGTCCCCAAGTGAGAGTCAGTGGTTGTGGGTCCCGTATCCCAGTGAGAATCAGTGTGTGTGGGACCCGTGCCCAATTGAGAGTCAGTGAGTGTGGGATCTGTACCCCAGTGAGAGTCAGTGGTTGTGGGTCCTGTATCCCAGTGAGAATCAGTGTGTGTGGGACCCGTGCCCAATTGAGAGTCAGTGAGTGTGGGATCAGTACCCCAGTGAGAGTCAGCGTGTGTGTGGGAACTGTACCCCAGTGAGAGTCAGTGTTAGTGTGGGATCTGTACCCCAGTGAGAGTTAGTGTGCCTGCGTCACGTACCCCAGTGAGAGTCAGTGTGTGTGGCACCCGTACCACAGTGAGAGTCGGTGTGTGTGGGACCGGTACCCCAGTGAGAGTCAGTGTGTGTGGGACCCGTACCCCAGTGACAGTCAGTGTGTGTGGGACCCGTACCCCAGTGAGAGTCAGTGTGTGTGGGACCCGTACCCCAGTGACAGTCAGTGTGTGTGGGACCCGTACCCCAGTGAGAGTCAGTGTGTGAGTGACTCATACCCCAGTGAGAGTCAGTGTTTGTGGGACCCTTATCCAAGTGAGAATCAGTGTGTGTGGGACCCGTATCCCAGTGAGAGTCAGAGTGTGTGGGACATGTACCCTAGTGAGAGTCAGAGTGTATGGGACCCATACCCCAGTGAGAGTCATAGTGTGTGGGACCCGTACCCCAGTGAGAGTCAGTGAGTTTGGAACTCGTACCCAAGTGAGTGTCAGTGGTTGTGGGACCCGTATCCCAATGAGAATCAGTGTGTGTGGGACCCGTGCCCAGGTGATAGTCAGTGAGTGTGGGACCCGTACCCCAGTGAGAGTCAGCGTGTGTGTGGGAACTGTACCCCAGTGAGAGTCAGTGTTTGTGTGGGATCCGTACCCCAGTGAGAGTCAGTGTGCGAGGGACACGTACCCCAGGAAGATTCATTGTGTGTGGGACCCGTACCCCAGCGAGAGTCAGTGTTTGTGGCACCCGTACCCCAGTGAGAGTCAGTGTGTGTTAGGACCCATACCCCAGTGAGACTCAGTGTGTGTGGGACCTGTACCCCAGTGAGTGTCAGTGTCTGTGGGACCCGTACCCCAGTGAGAGTCAGTGTGTGTGGGACTCGTACCCCAGTGAGAGTCAGTGTGTGTGTGGGACCTGTACCCCAGTGAGAGTCAGTGTGTGAGGGACTCATAACCCAGTGAGAGTCAGTGTTGGTGGGACCCGTACCACAGTGAGAGTCAGTGTGTGTAGGACCCGTATCCCAGTGAGAGTCAGAGTGTGTGGGACGTGTACCCCAATGAGAGTCAGTGTGTGTGGGACCCGTACCCCAGTGAGAGTCATAGTGTGTGGGACCCGTACCCCAGTGAGAGTCAGTGTGTGTGGGACCCGTACACCAGTGAGATTCAGTGTGTGTGGGACACGTACCCAGGTGACAGTCAGTGTGTGTGGGACCCGTACCCCAGTGAGAGTCAGCGGTTGTGGTACCCGTACCCCAGTGACAGTCAGTGTGCAGTGGACCCTAACCCCATTGAGAGTCAGTGTGTGTGGGACCCGTACCCCAGTGAGAGTCAGTGTGTGTGGGACTCGTACCCCAGTGAGAGTCAGTGTGTGAGGGACTCATAACCCAGTGAGAGTCAGTGTTGGTGGGACCCGTACCACAGTGAGAGTCAGTGTGTGTAGGACCCGTATCCCAGTGAGAGTCAGAGTGTGTGGGACGTGTACCCCAATGAGAGTCAGTGTGTGTGGGACCCGTACCCCAGTGAGAGTCATAGTGTGTGGGACCCGTACCCCAGTGAGAGACAGTGTGTGTGGGACCCGTACCCCAGTGAGAGTCAGTGTGTGTGGGAGCTTTACCCCAGTGAGAGTCAGTGTGTGTCGGACCCGTACCCGAGTGAGAGTCAGTGGTTGTGGGACCCGTGCCCCATTGAGAGTCAGTGGGTGTTGCATCCGTACCCCAGTGAGAGTTAGCGTATGTGTGGGAACTGTACCCCATGAGAATCAGTGAATGTGTGGGATCCGTACCCCAGTGAGAGTCAGTGTGCGTGGGACACGTACCCCAGGAAGAGTCATTGTGTGAGGTACCCGTACCCCAGTGAGAGTCAGTGTTTGTGGGCCCCGTAACCCAGTGAGATCAGTGTGTGTGGGAACCATTCCCCAGTGAGAGTGAGAGTGTGTGGGACCCGTACACCAGTGAGAGCCAGTGTGTGGGGGACACGTACCCAAGTGACAGTCAGTGTGTATGGGACCCTTACCCCAGTCAGAGTCAGTGTGTGTGGGACCAGTACCCTAGTGAGAGTCAGCGTTTTTGGGACCCGTACCCCAGTGACAGTCAGTGTGTGTGGGACCCGTACCCCAGAGACAGTCAGTGTGTATGGGACCCTTACCCCAGTCAGAGTCAGTGTGTGAGGGACTCATATCCCAGTGAGAGTCAGTGTTTGTGGGACCCGTATCCAAGTGAGAATCAGTGTGTGTGGGACCCGTATCCCAGTGAGAGACAGACTGTGTGGGACGTGTACCCCAGTGAGAGTCAGTGTGTGTGGGACCCGTACCCCAGTGAGAGTCAGAGTGTGTGGTACCCGTACCTCAGTGAGAGTCAGTGAGTGTGGGACTCGTACCCCAGTGAGAGTCATTGGTTGTGGGACCCGAATCCCAGTGAGAATCAGTGTGTGTGGGACTTGTACCCCAGTGAGAGAAAGTGTGCGTGTGGGACACGTACACCAGTCAGTGTCAGTGTGTGTGTGGGACCCGTACCCCAGTGAGAGTCAGGGTGTGTGGGACTCATACCGAAGAGAAAGTCAGTGTGTGTGAGACCCGTACCCCAGTGAGTGTCATTGTGTGTGGGACTCGCACCTGAGCGAGAGTCAGTGTCTCTGGGACCCGAACCCCAGTGAGAGTCAGTGTGCGTGGGACCCATACCCCAGTGAGTGTCAGTGTGTGTAGGAACTGTACCCCAGTGAGTGTCAGTGTCTGTGGGACCCGTACCCCAGTGAGAGTCAGTGTGTGTGGGACCCGTACCACAGTGAGAGTCGGTGTGTGTGGGACCCGTACCCCAGTGAGAGTCAGTGTGTGTGTGTGGGACCGGAACCCCAATGAGAGTCAGTGTGTGTGGGACCCGTACCCCAGTGAGAGTCAGTGTGTTTGGGACCGGTACCCCAGTGAGAGTCAGTGTGTGTGGGACCCGTACCCCAGTGAGAGTCAGTGTGTTTGGGACCGGTACCCCAGTGAGAGTCAGTGTTTGTGGGACCCGTAACCCAGTGAGAGTCAGTGTGTGTGGGACACGTACCCCAGTGAGAGTCAGTGTGTGTGGGACCCGTACCCCAGTGAGAGAAAGTGTGTGTGTTTGGGTCCCGTACCCCAGTGAGAGTCAGTATGTGTTGGACTCGTACCCCATTGAGAGTCAGTGTTTGTGGGAGTCGTACCCCACTGAAGTCAACGTTTTTGGTACCCGTACCCCAGTGACAGTCAGTGTGTGAAGGACCCGTACCCCTGTGAGAGTCAGTGTGTGTGGGACCCGTGCCCAAGAGAGAGTCAGTGGGTGTGGGATCTGTACCCCAGTGAGAGTCAGTGTGTGTGTGGGATCCGTAAACCCAGTAAGAGTCAGTGTACGTGGGACACGTACCCCAGGAAGAGTCATTGTGTGTGGGACCCGTACCCCAGCGAGAGTCAGTGTTTGTGGCACCCGTACCCCAGTGAGAGTCAGTGTGTGTGGGACCTGTACCACAGTGAGAGTCAGTGTGTGTGGGACCCGTACCCATTGACAGTCAGTGTGTATGGGACCCTTACCCCAGTGAGAGTCAGTGTGTGAGGGACTCATACACCAGTGAGAGACAGTGTTTGTGGGACCCGTATCCAAGTGTGAATCAGTGTGTGTGGCACCCGTATCCCAGTGAGAGTCAGAGTGTGTGGGACATGTACCCTAGTGAGAGTCAGTGCGTATGGGACCCGTACCCCAGTGAGAGTCAGTGAGTTTGGAACTCGTACCCAAGTGAGAGTCAGTGGATGTGGGACCCGTATCCCAGTGAGAATCAGTGTGTGTGGGACCCGTGCCCAAGTGATAGTCAGTGAGTGTGGGACCCATACCCCAGTGAGAGTCAGCGTGTGTGTGGGAACTGTACCCCAGTGAGAGTCAGTGTTTGTGTGGGATCCGTACCCCAGTGAGAGTCAGTGTGCGTGTGTCACGTACCCCAGGAAGATTCATTGTGTGTGGGACCCGTACCCCAGCGAGAGTCAGTGTTTGTGGCACCCATACCCCAGTGAGAGTCAGTGTGTGTTAGGACTCATACCCCAGTGAGACTCAGTGTGTGTGGGACCCGTACCCCAGTGAGAGTCAGTGTGTGTGGGACCCGTACCACAGTAAGAGTCAGTGTGTGTGGGACCCGTGCCCAAGAGAGAGTCAGTGGGTGTGGGATCTGTACCCCAGTGAGAGTCAGTGTGTGTGTGGGATCCGTACCCCAGTGAGAGTCAGTGTATGTGGGACACGTACCCCAGGAAGAGTCATTGTGTGTGGGACCCGTACCCCAGCGAGAGTCAGCGTTTGTGGCACCCGTACCCCAGTGAGAGTCAGTGTGTGTTAGGACCCATAACCCAGTGAGAGTCAGTGTGTGTGGGACCTGTACCCCAGTGAGTGTCAGTGTCCGTGGGACCCGTACCCCAGTGAGAGTCAGTGTGTGTGGGACCCGTACCACAGTGAGATTCGGTGTGTGTGGGACCAGTACCCCAGTGAGAGTCAGTGTTTGTGGGACCTGTACCCCAGTGAGAGTCAGTGTGTGGGACCCGCACCCGAGTGAGAGTCAGTGTGTGTGGGCCCCATACCCCAGTAAGAGTCAGTGTGTGTGTGTGGGATCCTTACCCCAGTGAGAGTCAGTGTTTGTTGGACCCGTACCCCAGTGAGAGTCAGTGAGTGTGTGACCCGTACCCCAGTGAGAGTCACTGTGAGTGGGCCGGTACCCCAGAGAATGTCAGTTTGTGTGGGACACGTACCCATGTGACAGTCAGTGTGTGTGGGACCTGTACCCCAGTGACAGTCACTGTGTATGGGACCCTAACCCCATTGAGAGTCAGTGTGTGGGACCCGTACCCGAGTGAGAGTCAGTGTGTGAGGGACTCATACCCCAGTGAGAGTCAGTGTGTGTGGGACCCGTACCCCAGTGAGAGTCAGTGTGTGAGGGACTCATACCCCAGTGACAGTCAGTGTTGGTGGGACCCGTATCCAAGTGAGAATCAGTGTGTGTGGGACCCGTATCCTAGTGAGAGTCAGAGTGTGTGGGACGTGTACCCCAGTGAGAGACAGTGTGTGTGGGACCCGCACCCCAGTGAGAGTCATAGTGTGTGGGACCTGTACCCCAGTGAGACTCAGTGAGTGTGGGACTCGTACCCCAGTGAGATTCAGTGGTTGTGGGACCCGTATCCCAGTGAGAATCAGTGTGTGTGGGACTCGTACCCCAGTCAGTGTCAGTATGTGTGTGGGATGCGTACACCAGTGAGAGTAGTGTGTGTGGGACCCGTACCCCAGTGAGTGTCAGTGTCTGTGGGACCCGTACCCCAGTGAGAGTCGTTTTGTGTGGGACCAGTACTCCAGTGAGAGTCAGTGTGTGTGAGTGGGACCGGTAGCCCAATGAGAGCCAGTGTGTTTGTGACCGGAAGCCCAGTGAGAGTCAGTGTTTGTGGGACCCGTACCCCAGTGAGAGTCAGTGTGTGTGTGTGGGATCCTTACCACAGTGAGAGTCAGTGTCTGTGGGACCCGTACCCCAGTGAGAGTCAGTGTGTGTGGGACCCGTGCCCAAGAGAGAGTCAGTTGGTGTGGGACCCCTACCCCAGTGAGAGTCAGCGTTTGTGTGGCAACTGTACCCCAGTGAGAGTCAGTATGTGTGTGGGATCCGTACCCCAGTGAGAGTCAGTATGTGTGGGACACGTACCCGAGTGAGAGTCTGTGTGTGTGGGACCCCTACCCCAGTAAGAGTAAGTGTGTGTGTGTGTGGGATCTTTACCCCAGTGTGAGTCAGTGTGTGTCGGACCCGTACCCCAGTGAGAGTCAGTGTGTGTGGGACCCGTACCCCAGTGAGAGTCAGTGTGTGTGGGACTCGTACCCCAGTGAGAGTCATTGTGTATGGGACTCGTACCCCAGTGAGAGTCAGTGTGTTTGGGACTCGTACCCCAGTGAGAGTCAGTGTGTGAGGGACTCATACCCCAGTGAGAGTCAGTGTTGGTGGGACCCGTATCCAAGTGAGAATCAGTGTTTGGGACCCGTATCCCAGTGAGAGTCAGAGTGTGTGGGACGCGTACCCCAGTGAGAGACAGTGTGTGTGGGACCCGTACCCCAGTGAGAGTCATAGTGTGTGGGACCTGTGCCCCAGTGAGAGACAGTGTCTGTGGGACCCGTACCCCAGTGAGAGTCAGTGTGTGTGGGAGCCTTACCCCATTGAGAGTCAGTGTATGTCGGACCCGTACCCGAGTGAGAGTCAGTGGGTGTGGGACCCGTACCCCAGTGAGAGTCAGTGTGTGTGGGACACGTACCCCAGGAAGAGTCATTGTGTGTGGTACCCGTACCCCAGTGAGAGCCAGTGTTTGTGGGATCCGTACCCCAGTGAGAGTCAGTGTGCGTGGTACACGTACCCCAGGAAGATACATTGTGTGTGGGACCCTTACCCCAGCGAGAGTCAGTGTTTGTGGCACCCGTACCCCAGTGAGAGTCAGTGTGTGTTAGGACCCATACACCAGTGAGATTCAGTGTGTCTGGGACCTGTACCCCAGTGAGTGTCAGTGTCTTTGGGACCCGTACCCCAGTGAGCGTCAGTGTGTGTGGGACCCGTACCACAATAAGAGTCGGTGTGTGTGGGACCAGTACCCCAGTGAGAGTCCGTGTGTGTGTGTGGGACCGGTACCCCAATGAGAGTCAGTGTGTTTGGGACCATTTACCCAGTGAGAGTCAGTGTTTGTGGGACCCGTACCCCAGTGAGAGTCAGTGTGTGTGGGACACGTACACGAGTGAGTGTCAGTGTGTGTGGGACCTGTACCCCAGTGAGAGTCAGTGTGTGTGGGACCCGTACCCCAGTGAGAGTCAGTGTGTGTGGGAACGTACCCCAGGAAGAGTCATTGTCTGTGGGGCCATTACCCCAGCGAGAGTCAGTGTTTGTGGCACCCGTACCCCAGTGAGAGTCAGTGTGTGTTAGGACCCATACCTCAGTGAGATTCAGTGTGTGTGGGACCCGTACCCCAGTGAGAGTCAGTGTGTGTGGGACCCCTACTCCAGTGAGAGTCAGTGTGAGTGGGACCCATACGCCAGTGAGAGTCAGTGTGTGTGGGAACCGTACCCCAGTGAGAGTCAGCATGTGTGGGATCTTTACCTCAGTGAGTGTCAGTGTGTGTGGAACCCGTACCCCAGTGAGAGTCAGTGTGTGTGGGACCCGTACCCCAGTGAGAGTCAGTTTGTGTGGAACCCACACCTTAGTGAGCATCAGTGTGTGAGGGTCCCGTACCCCAGTGAGAGTCAGTGTGTGTGGGACCCATACCCCTGTGACAGTCAGTGTGTGTGGGATCCGTACCCCATTGAGAGTCAGTGTGTGTGGGACACGAACCCAGTGAGAGTCAGTGAGTGTGGGAACCATACCCCAGTGAGAGTCAGTGTGTGTGGGACCCATACCCCAGTGAGAGTCAGTGTGTGGGGGAACCGTACTCCAGTGAGAGTCAATGTGTGTGGGGACCGTATCCCAGTGAGAGTCAGTGTGTGTGGGACGCCTGCTCCAGTGAGATTCAGTGTGTGTGGGACCCGTACCCCAGTGAGAGTCAGTGTGTGTGGGACCCCTACTCCAGTGAGAGTCAGTGTGAGTGGGACCCATACGCCAGTGAGAGTCAGTGTGTGTGGGAACCGTACCCCAGTGCGAGTTAGTGTGTGTGGGACCCCTACTCCAGTGAGAGTCAGTGTGTGTGGGACCCGTACCCCAGTGAGAGTCAGTGTGTGTGGGACCCCTACTCCAGTGGGAGTCAGTGTGAGTGGGACCCATACGCCAGTGAGAGTCAGTGTGTGTGGGAACCGTACCCCAGTGTGAGTCAGTGTGTGTGGGACCCCTACTCCAGTGAGAGTCAGTGTGTGTGGGACCCGTACCCCAGTGAGAGTCAGTGTGTGTGGGACCCGTAAACAGTGAGAGTCAGTTTGTGTGGAACCCACACATAAGTGAGCGTCAGTGTGTGAGGGTCCCATACCTCAGTGAGAATTAGTGGCTGTATGGAACCCGTACCCCAGTGATAGTCATTGTGTGTTGGACCCCTACCCCTTTGAAAGTCAATGGGTGTATGGAGCCCGTACCCCAGTGAGTGTCAGTGTGTGTGGAACCCGTACCCCAGTGAGTGTCAGTGTGTGCTGGACCCGTACCCCAGTGAGAGTCAGTGGGTGTATGGGACCGATAACCCAGTGAGTGTCAGTGTGTTTGGGACCCGTACCCCAGTGAGAGTCAGTGTGTGTGGGACCCGTACCCCAGTGAGAGTCAGTGCGTGTGGGACACGAACTCAGTGAGAGTCAGTGTGTGTGGGATCCGTACCTCAGTGAGCGTCAGTGTGTGTGGGACCCGTACCCCAGTGAGAGTCAGTGTGTGTGGGACCCGTACCCCAGTGAGAGTCAGTGTGTGTGGGACCCGTACCCCAAAGAGAGTCAGTGCGTGTGGGACACGAACTCAGTGAGAGTCAGTGTGTGTGGGATCCGTACCTCAGTGAGCGTCAGTGTGTGTGGGACCTGAACCCCAGTGAGAGTCAGTGTGTGTGGGATCCGTACCTCAGTGAGAATCACTGTGTGTGGAAACCATACCCCAGTGAGAGTCAGTGTGTGTGGAACCCGTACCCCAGTGAGAGTCAGTGTGTGAGGGACCCGTGCCCCAGTGAGAGTCAGTGTGTGGGGTTCTCTTACCCCAGTGAGAGTCAGTGTGTGTATGGGACCCCTACCGCAGTGAGTGTCAGTGTGTGTGGGACACGAACCCAGTGAGAGTCAGTGTGTGTGGGATCCTTACCTCAGTGACTGTCAGTGTGTGTGGAACCCGTACCCCAGTGAGAGTCAGCGTGTGTGGGACCCGTACCCCAGTGAGAGTCAGTTTGAGTGGAACCCACACCTTAGTGAGCGTCAGTGTGTGAGGGTCCCGTACCCCAGTGAGAGTCAGTGTGTGTGGGACCCATACCCCTGTGACAGTCAGTGTGTGTGGGATCCGTACCCCATTGAGAGTCAGTGTGTGTGGGACACGAACCCAGTGAGAGTCAGTGTGTGTGGGAACCATACCCCAGTGAGAGTCAGTGTGTGTGGGACCCGTACCCCAGTGAGAGTCAGTGTGTGGGGGAACCGTACTCCAGTGAATGTCAGTGTGTGTGGGACCCGTACCCCAGTGAGAGTCAGTGTGTGTGGGACGCCTACTCCAGTGAGATTCAGTGTGTGTGGGACCCGTACCCCAGTGAGAGTCAGTGTGTGTGGGACCCCTACTCCAGTGAGAGTCAGTGTGAGTGGGACCCATACGCCAGTGAGAGTCAGTGTGTGTGGGAACCGTACCCCAGTGAGAGTCAGCATGTGTGGGATCCTTACCTCAGTGAGTGTCAGTGTGTGTGGAACCCGTACCCCAGTGAGAGTCAGTGTGTGTGGGACCCGTACCCCAGTGAGAGTCAGTTTGTGTGGAACCCACACCTTAGTGAGCGTCAGTGTGTGAGGGTCCCTTACCCCAGTGAGAGTCAGTGTGTGTGGGACCCATACACCTGTGAGAGTCAGTGTGTGTGGGATCCGTACCCCATTGAGAGTCAGTGTGTGTGGGACACGAACCCAGTGAGAGTCAGTGTGTGTGGGAACCATACCCCAGTGAGAGTCAGTATGTGTGGGACCCATACCCCAGTGAGTCAGTGTGTGGGGGAACCGTACACCAGTGAGAGTCAGTGTGTGTGGGGACCGTACCCCAGTGAGAGTCAGTGTGTGTGGGACGCCTACTCCAGTGAGATTCAGTATGTGTGGGACCCGTACCCCAGTGAGAGTCAGTGTGTGTGGGACCCCTACTCCAGTGAGAGTCAGTGTGAGTGGGACCCATACGCCAGTGAGAGTCAGTGTGTGTGGGAACCGTACCCCAGTGCGAGTCAGTGTGTGTGGGACCCCTACTCCAGTGAGAGTCAGTGTGTGTGGGACCCGTACCCCAGTGAGAGTCAGTGTGTGTGGGACCCGTACCCCAGTGAGAGTCAGTGTGTGTGGGACCCCTACTCCAGTGGGAGTCAGTGTGAGTGGGACCCATACGCCAGTGAGAGTCAGTGTGTGTGGGAACCGTACCCCAGTGCGAGTCAGTGTGTGTGGGACCCCTACTCCAGTGAGAGTCAGTGTGTGTGGGACCCGTACCCCAGTGAGAGTCAGTGTGTGTGGGACCGTACCCCAGTGAGAGTCAGTGTGTGTGGGACCCCTACTCCGTGGGAGTCAGTGTGGAGTGGGACCCATCGCCATGTAGGCAGTGTGTGTGGGAACCGTAACCCCAGTGCGAGTCAGTGTGTGTGGGACCCCTACTCCAGTGAGAGTCCGTGGGTGGGACCACGTACCCCAGTGAAGTCAAGTTCTGTGGAACCCTCACATAAGTGAGTTGTCAGTGTGTGAGGGACCGTACCCCAGTGGGAGTCAGTGTGTGTGGGAACCGTACCCCAGTGAGAGTCAGTGTGTGTGGGACCTGTACTCCAGTGAGAGTCAGTGTTTGTAGGAACTGTAACCCAGTGAGAGTCAGTGTGCGTGGGTCCCCTACTCCAGTGATAGTGTTTGTGTGTGGGACCCATACCCCAGTGAGAGTCAGTGTGAGTGGGAACCGTACCAAAGTGACAGTCAGTGTGTGTGGGACCCGTACTACCCCAGTGAGAGTCAGTGTGTGTGGGAACCGTACCCCAGTGAGACTCAGTGTGTGTGGGAACCGTACCCAATGAGAGTCAGTGTGTTTGGGACCTGTACCCCAGTGAGAGTCAGTGTGTGGAACCCACACCCTAGTGAATGTCAGTGTGTGTGGAACCCGTACCCCAGTGAGAGTCGGTGTGAGTGGGAACCGTACCAAAGTGACAGTCAGTGTGTGTGGGACCCGTACTACTCCAGTGAGAGTCATTGTTTGTGGGACCCGTACTACCCCAGTGAGACTCAGTGTGTGTGGGAACCGTACCCAATGAGAGTCAGTGTGTTTGGGACCTGTACCCCAGTGAGAGTCAGTGTGTGGAACCCACACCCTAGTGAATGTCAGTGTGTGTGGAACCCGTACCCCTTGAGAGTAAGTGTGTGCGGAACCCATACCCCAGTGAGAGTCAGTGTGTGTGGAACCTTTGCCCCAGTGAGAGTCAGTGTGTGTGGGACCCGTACCCCAGTGAGAGTCAGTTTGTGTGTGGGACTCATAACCCAGTGAGATTCAGTGTGTGTGGGACCCGTACCCTAGTGAGAGTCAATGTGTGTGTGGGACCCGAACCCCAGTGAGAGTCAGTGTGTGGGACCTGTACCCCAGTGAGAGTCAGTGTGTTTGGGACCAGTAGCCCAGTGAGAGTCATTGTGTGTGTGGGACCCGTAGCCCAGTGAGAGTCAGTGTGTGGGACCCGTACTACTCCAGTGAGAGTCAGTGTTCGTGGGACCCGTACTATCCCAGTGAGAGTCAGTGTGTGTGGGAACCGTACCCCAGTGTGAGTCATTGTGTGTGGGACCCGTACCCCAGTGAGAGTCAGTGTGTTTACGAACCGTACCCCAGTGAGAGTCAGTGTGTGTGGGAACCGTACCCCAGTGAGAGTCAGTGTGTGTGGGACCCGTACTCCAGTGAGAGTCAGTGTTTGTAGGAACTGTAACCCAGTGAGAGTCAGTGTGCGTGGGTCCCCTACTCCAGTGATAGTGTTTGTGTGTGGGACCCATACCCCAGTGAGAGTCAGTGTGAGTGGGAACCGTACCAAAGTGACAGTCAGTGTGTGTGGGACCCGTACTACCCCAGTGAGAGTCAGTGTGTGTGGGAACCGTACCCCAGTGAGACTCAGTGTGTTTGGGACCTGTACCCCAGTGAGAGTCAGTGTGTGGAACCCACACCCTAGTGAATGTCAGTGTCTGTGGAACCCGTACCCCAGTGAGAGTCGGTGTGAGTGGGAACCGTACCAAAGTGACAGTCAGTGTGTGTGGGACCCGTACTACTCCAGTGAGAGTCATTGTTTGTGGGACCCGTACTACCCCAGTGAGACTCAGTGTGTGTGGGAACCGTACCCAATGAGAGTCAGTGTGTTTGGGACCTGTACCCCAGTGAGAGTCAGTGTGTGGAACCCACACCCTAGTGAATGTCAGTGTGTGTGGAACCCGTACCCCTTGAGAGTAAGTGTGTGCGGAACCCATACCCCAGTGAGAGTCAGTGTGTGTGGAACCTTTGCCCCAGTGAGAGTCAGTGTGTGTGGGACCCGTACCCCAGTGAGAGTCAGTTTGTGTGTGGGACTCATAAACCAGTGAGATTCAGTGTGTGTGGGACCCGTACCCTAGTGAGAGTCAATGTGTGTGTGGGACCTGAACCCCAGTGAGAGTCAAGTGTGTGGGACCTGTACCCCAGTGAGAGTCAGTGTGTTTGGGACCAGTAGCCCAGTGAGAGTCATTGTGTGTGTGGGACCCGTAGCCCAGTGAGAGTCAGTGTGTGGGACCCGTACTACTCCAGTGAGAGTCAGTGTTCGTGGGACCCGTACTATCCCAGTGAGAGTCAGTGTGTGTGGGAACCGTACCCCAGTGTGAGTCATTGTGTGTGGGACCCGTACCCCAGTGAGAGTCAGTGTGTTTACGAACCGTACCCCAGTGAGAGTCAGTGTGTGTGGGAACAGTACCCCAGTGAGAGTCAGTGTGTGTGGGACCCGTACTCCAGTGAGAGTCAGTGTTTGTAGGAACTGTAACCCAGTGAGAGTCAGTGTGCGTGGGTCCCCTACTCCAGTGATAGTGTTTGTGTGTGGGACCCATACCCCAGTGAGAGTCAGTGTGAGTGGGAACCGTACCAAAGTGACAGTCAGTGTGTGTGGGACCCGTACTACCCCAGTGAGAGTCAGTGTGTGTGGGAACCGTACCCCAGTGAGACTCAGTGTGTTTGGGACCTGTACCCCAGTGAGAGTCAGTGTGTGGAACCCACACCCTAGTGAATGTCAGTGTGTGTGGAACCCATACCCCAGTGAGAGTCAGTGTGTGTGGGACTCGTACCCCAGTGAGAGTCAGTTTGTGTGTGGGACTCATAACCCAGTGAGATTCAGTGTGTGTGGGACCCGTACCCTAGTGAGAGTCAATGTGTGTGTGGGACCTGTAGCCCAGTGAGAGTCAGTGTGTGGGACCCGTACCCCAGTGAGAGTCAATGTGTGTGGGACCCGTAGCCCAGTGAGAGTCAATGTGTGTGTGGGTCCCATAGCCCAGTGAGAGTCAGTGTGTGTGGGAACCGTACACCAGTGATAGTCAGTGTGTGTTGGACCCGTACTCCAGTGAGATTCAGTGTGTGTGGAAGCTTTGCCCCAGTGAGATCAGTTTGTGTGGGAACCGTACCCCAGTGAGAGTCAGTGAGTATGGGACCACTACTCCAATGAGAGTCAGTGTGTGTGGGACCCATACTCCAGTGAGAGTCAGTGTGTGTGGGACCCATACCCAAGTGAGAGTCAGTGTGTGTGGGAACCGTACCCCAGTGAGTGTCAGTATGTATGGGACCCGTAACCCAGTGAGAGGCAGTGGGTGTATGGGACCCGTAAACCCGTTAGAATCAGTGTGTGTGGGACCCCTAACCCAGTGAGAGTCAGTGTGTGTGGGACCCGTACCCCAGTGAGAGTCAATGTGTGTGTGGGACCCGTACCCCAGTGAGAGTCAGTGTTTGTGGGACCCGTACTACCCCAGTGAGACTCAGTGTGTGTGGGAACCGTACCCCAGTGAGAGTCAGTGTGTTTGGGACCTGTACCCCAGTGAGAGTCAGTGTGTGGAACCCATACCCTAGTGAACGTCTGTGTGTGTGGAACCCGTACCCCTTGAGAGTAAGTGTGTGCGGAACCCATACCCCAGTGAGAGTCAGTGTGTGTGGAACCTTTGCCCCAGTGAGAGTCAGTGTGTGTGGGACCCGTACCCCAGTGAGAGTCAGTTTGTGTGTGGGAGTCATAACCCAGTGAGATTCAGTGTGTGTGGGACCCGTACCCTAGTGAGAGTCAATGTGTGTGTGGGACCCGTAGCCCAGTGAGAGTCAATGTGTGTGGGACCCGTACCCCAGTGAGAGTCAGTGTGTGGGACCCGTACCCCAGTGAGAGTCAACGTGTGTGGAACCCGTAGCACAGTGAGAGTCAATGTGTGTGTGGGACCCATAGCCCAGTGAGAGTCAGTGTGTGTGGGAACCGTACGCCAGTGATAGTCAGTGTGTGTGGGACCCGTACTCCAGTGAGATTCAGTGTGTGTGCAAGCTTTGCCCCAGTGAGATCAGTTTGTTTGGGAACCGTACCCCAGTGAGAGTCAGTGAGTATGGGACCACTACTCCAATGAGAGTCAGTGTGTGTGGGACCCATACCCAGTGAGAGTCAGTGTGTGTGGGAACCGTACCCCAGTGAGTGTCAGTGTGTCGGGGAACCGTACCCCAGTGAGAGTCAGTGTGTGGGGGACCCCTTCTACAGTGAGAGTCAGTGTGTGAGGGACCCATACCCAAGTGAGATCAGTGTGTCTGGGACCCATACCCCAGTGAGAGTCAGTTTGTGTGGGACCCGTGCCCCAGTGAGAGTCAGTATGTGTGGGACCCGTAACCCAGTGAGAGGCAGTGGGTGTATGGGACCCGTAAACCCGTTAGAATCAGTGTGTGTGGGAGCCCTACCCCAGTGAGAGTCAGTGTGTGTGGGACCCGTACCCCAGTGAGAGTCAATGTGTGTGTGGGACCCGTACCCCAGTGAGAGTCAGTGTTTGTGGGACCCATACTACCCCAGTGAGACTCAGTGTGTGTGGGAACTGTACCCCAGTGAGAGTCAGTGTTTTTGGGACCTGTACCCCAGTGAGAGTCAGTGTGTGGAACCCACACCCTAGTGAATGTCAGTGTGTGTGGAACCCGTACCCCTTGAGAGTAAGTGTGTGCGGAACCCATACCCCAGTGAGAGTCAGTGTGTGTGGAACCTTTGCCCCAGTGAGAGTCAGTGTGTGTGGGACCCGTACCCCAGTGAGAGTCAGTTTGTGTGTGGGAGTCATAACCCAGTGAGATTCAGTGTGTGTGGGACCCGTACCCTAGTGAGAGTCAATGTGTGTGTGGGACCCGTAGCCCAGTGAGAGTCAATGTGTGTGGGACCCGTACCCCAGTGAGAGTCAGTGTGTGGGACCCGTACCCCAGTGAGTGTCAACGTGTGTGGGACCCGTAGCCCAGTGAGAGTCAATGTGTGTGTGGGACCCATAGCCCAGTGAGAGCCAGTGTGTGTGGGAACCGTACACCAGTGATAGTCAGTGTGTGTGGGACCCGTACTCCAGTGAGATTCAGTGTGTGTGGAAGCTTTGCCCCAGTGAGATCAGTTTGTGTGGGAACCGTACCCCAGTGAGAGTCAGTGTGTGTGGGAACCGTACCCCAGTGAGTGTCAGTGTGTCGGGGAACCGTACCCCAGTGAGAGTCAGTGTGTGGGGGACCCCTTCTACAGTGAGAGTCAGTGTGTGTTGGGACCCGTACTCGCACTGAGTGTCAGTGTGTGGTGGACTCGTACCCCAGTGAAGAGTCAGTGTGTGGTGGGGATCCTTACCTCAGTGAGATGTCAGTGTGTGTGGGACCCGTACCCCAGTGAGAGTCAGCTGTGTGTTGGGACCCGTCGTACCCCAGTGAGAGTCAGTGTGAGTGGGAACCATACTCCTTAGTGGAGACGTCAGTGTGTGTGGTAACGTATCCCCAGTAGAGTCAGTGTGTGTGGGACCCATACTCCTGGTGATAGTCAGTGGTGTGTGGGATCCGTACCCCCAGTGAGAGTCAGTGTGTTGGGACCACGAACCCCAGTGAGAGTCAGTGTGTGTGGGACCCGTACTCCAGTGGGAGTCAGTGTGTGGGGGAACCTTACGCCAGGAGATGTCAGTGTGTGTGGGAATCCGTACCCCAGTGAGAGTCATGTGTGTGGACCCCGTACTCCAGTGAGAGTCAGTGTGAGTGGGACCCAGTACCCCAGTGAGAGTCACTGTGTGTGGGACCCGTACTACCCCAGTGAGAGTCAGTGTTTGTGGGACCCGTACTACCCCAGTGAGAGTCAGTGTGTGTGGGAACCGTACCCCAATGTGAGTCAGTGTGTGTGGGAACCGTACCCCAGTGAGAGTCAGTGTGTGTGGGAACCGTACCCCAGTGAGAGTCAGTGTGTGTGGGACCCATACCCCAGTGAGAGTCAGTGTGTGTGGGACCCCTACTCCAGTGATAGTCAGTGTGTGTGACCCATACCCCAGTGAGAGTCAGTGTGTGTGGGAACCGTACCCCAGTGACAATCAGTGTGTGTGGGACCCGTACTACTCCAGTGAGAGTCAATGTTTGTGGGACCCGTACTACCCCAGTAAGAGTCAGTGTGAGTGGGACCCATACGCCAGTGAGAGTCAGTGTGTGTGGGAACCATACCACAGTGAGAGTCATTGTGTGTGGGACCCGTACCCCAGTGAGAGTCAGCGTGTGGGGGAACCGTACTCCAGTGAGAGTCAGTGTGTGTGGGACCCGTACCCCAGTGAGAGTCAGTGTGTGTGGGACGCCTACTCCAGTGAGAGTCAGTGTGTGTGGGACCCGTACCGCAGTGAGTGTCAGTGTGTGTGGGACACGAACCCAGTGAGAGTCAGTGTGTGTGGGATCCTTAACTCAGTGAGTGTCAGTGTGTGTGGAACCCATACCCCAGTGAGAGTCAGTGTGTGTGGGACCTGTACCCCAGTGAGAGTCAGTTTGTGTGGAACCCACACCTTAGTGAGCGTCAGTGTGTGAGGGTCCCTTACCCCAGTGAGAGTCAGTGTGTGTGGGACCCATACCCCAGTGAGAATCAGTGTGTGTGGGGTCCGTACCCCATTGAGAGTCAGTATGTGTGGGACACGAACCCAGTGAGAGTCAGTGGGTGTGGGAACCATACCCCAGTGAGAGTCAGTGTGTGTGGGACCCGTACCCCAGTGAGAGTCAGTGTGTGGGGGAACCATACTCCAGTGAGAGTCAGTGTTTGTGGGAGCCCTACTCCAGTGAGAGTCAGTGTGTGTGGGACCCATACCCCAGTGAGAGTCAGCATGTGTGGGACCCGTACCCCAGTGAGTGTCAGTGTGTGTGGAACCCATACCCCAGTGAGAGTATGTGTGTGTTGGACCCCTACCCCTTTGAAAGTCAGTGGGTGTATGGAACCCGTACCCCAGTGAGTGTCAGTGTGTGTTGGACCCGTACCCCAGTGAGAGTCAGTGGTGTATGGGACCGATAACCCAGTGAGTGTCAGTCTGTTTGGGACCGTACCCCAGTGAGAGTCAGTGTGTGTGGGACCCGTACCCCAGTGAGAGTCAGTGTGTGTGGGAACCATACCCAGTGAGAGTCACTTTGTGTGGGACCCGTACCCCAGTGAGAGTCAGTGTGTGGGGGAACCATACTCCAGTGAGAGTCAGTGTTTGTGGGAGCCCTACTCCAGTGAGAGTCAGTGTGTGTGGGACCCATACCCCAGTGAGAGTCAGTATGTGTGGGAACCGTACCCCAGTGAGAGTCAGTGTGTGTGGGACCCGTACCCCAGTGAGAGTCAGCATGTGTGGGACCCGTACCCCAGTGAGTGTCCACTGTGTGTGGACCCAGTACCCCAGTGAGAGTCTGTGTGTGTGGACCCATACCCCAGTGAGAGTCACGTGGGTGTATGGACCCGATAACCCAGTGAGTGTCAGTGTGTTTGGGACCTGTACCCAGTGAGAGTCAGTGTGTGTGGGACCGTACCCAGTGAGAGTCAGTGTGTGTGGGACACGAACTCAGTGAGAGTCAGTGTGTGTGGATCCGTACCTCAGTGAGCGTCAGTGTGTGTGGGACCGTACCCCAGTGAGAGTAGTGTGTGTGGGACACGAACCCAGTGAGAGTCAGTGTGTGTGGGATCCAGTACCTCAGTGAGCATCACTGTGTGTGGAAACCATACCCCAGTGAGAGTCAGTGTGTGTGGAACCCGTACCCCAGTGAGAGTCAGTGTGTGGGGGACCCCGTGCTCCAGTGAGAGTCAGTGTGTGTGGACCCATACCCAAGTGAGATCAGTGTGTCTGGGACCCATACCCCAGTGAGAGTCAGTGTTGTGTGGGAGCCGTGCCCCAGTGAGAGTCAGTATGTGTGGGACCCGTAACCCCGTGAGAGGCAGTGGGTGTTGGGACCCGTACCCCAGTGAGAGTCAGTGTGTGTATGGGACCCCTACCACAGTGAGTGTCAGTGTGTGTGGGACCCGTACCCCAGTGAGAGTCAATGTGTGTGTGGGACCCGTACCCCAGTGAGAGTCAGTGTTTGTGGGACCCATACTACCCCAGTGAGACTCAGTGTGTGTGGGAACTGTACCCCAGTGAGAGTCAGTGTTTTTGGGACCTGTACCCCAGTGAGAGTCAGTGTGTGGAACCCACACCCTAGTGAATGTCAGTGTGTGTGGAACCCGTACCCCTTGAGAGTAAGTGTGTGCGGAACCCATACCCCAGTGAGAGTCAGTGTGTGTGGAACCTTTGCCCCAGTGAGAGTCAGTGTGTGTGGGACCCGTACCCCAGTGAGAGTCAGTTTGTGTGTGGGAGTCATAACCCAGTGAGATTCAGTGTGTGTGGGACCCGTACCCTAGTGAGAGTCAATGTGTGTGTGGGACCCGTAGCCCAGTGAGAGTCAATGTGTGTGGGACCCGTACCCCAGTGAGAGTCAGTGTGTGGGACCCGTACCCCAGTGAGTGTCAACGTGTGTGGGACCCGTAGCCCAGTGAGAGTCAATGTGTGTGTGGGACCCATAGCCCAGTGAGAGCCAGTGTGTGTGGGAACCGTACACCAGTGATAGTCAGTGTGTGTGGGACCCGTACTCCAGTGAGATTCAGTGTGTGTGGAAGCTTTGCCCCAGTGAGATCAGTTTGTGTGGGAACCGTACCCCAGTGAGAGTCAGTGTGTGTGGGAACCGTACCCCAGTGAGTGTCAGTGTGTCGGGGAACCGTACCCCAGTGAGAGTCAGTGTGTGGGGGACCCCTTCTACAGTGAGAGTCAGTATGTGAGGGACGCATACCCAAGTGAGATCAGTGTGTCTGGGACCCGTACCCCAGTGAGAGTCTGTTTGTGTGGGACCCGTGCCCCAGTGAGAGTCAGTATGTGTGGGACCCGTACCCAGTGAGAGGCATTGGGTGTATGGGACCCGTAAACCCGTTAGAATCAGTGTGTGTGGGAGCCCTACCCCAGTGAGAGTCATTGTGTGTTGGACCCGTACCCCAGAGAGAGTCAATGTGTGTGTGGGACCCGTACCCCAGTGAGAGTCAGTGTTTGTGGAACCTTTGGCCCAGTGAGAGTCACTGTGTGTGTGACCCGTACCCCAGTGACAGTCAGTGGTTGTATGGGACCCGTAACCCAGTGAGTGTCAGTATGTGTGGAACCCGTACCCCGGTGAGAGACAGTGTGTGTGGGTCCCGTACCCCAGTGAGAGTCAGTGTGTGTGGAACCTTTGCCCCAGTGAGAGTCAATGTGTTTGTGTGAACAATACCCCAGTGAGAGTCACTGTGTGTGGGACCCGTACTACCCCAGTGAGAGTCAGTGTTTGTGGGACCCGTACTACCCCAGTGAGAGTCAGTGTGTGTGGGAACCGTACCCCAATGTGAGTCAGTGTGTGTGGGAACCGTACCCCAGTGAGAGTCAGTGTGTGTGGGAACCGTACCCCAGTGAGAGTCAGTGTGTGTGGGACCCATACCCCAGTGAGAGTCAGTGTGTGTGGGACCCCTACTCCAGTGATAGTCAGTGTGTGTGACCCATACCCCAGTGAGAGTCAGTGTGTGTGGGAACCGTACCCCAGTGAGAGTCAGTGTGTGTGGGAACCGTACCCCAGTGACAATCAGTGTGTGTGGGACCCGTACTACTCCAGTGAGAGTCAATGTTTGTGGGACCCGTACTACCCCAGTAAGAGTCAGTGTGAGTGGGACCCATACGCCAGTGAGAGTCAGTGTGTGTGGGAACCATACCACAGTGAGAGTCATTGTGTGTGGGACCCGTACCCCAGTGAGAGTCAGCGTGTGGGGGAACCGTACTCCAGTGAGAGTCAGTGTGTGTGGGACCCGTACCCCAGTGAGAGTCAGTGTGTGTGGGACGCCTACTCCAGTGAGAGTCAGTGTGTGTGGGACCCGTACCGCAGTGAGTGTCAGTGTGTGTGGGACACGAACCCAGTGAGAGTCAGTGTGTGTGGGATCCTTAACTCAGTGAGTGTCAGTGTGTGTGGAACCCATACCCCAGTGAGAGTCAGTGTGTGTGGGACCCGTACCCCAGTGAGAGTCAGTTTGTGTGGAACCCACACCTTAGTGAGCGTCAGTGTGTGAGGGTCCCGTACCCCAGTGAGAGTCAGTGTGTGTGGGACCCATACCCCAGTGAGAGTCAGTGTGTGTGGGGTCCGTACCCCATTGAGAGTCAGTATGTGTGGGACACGAACCCAGTGAGAGTCAGTGTGTGTGGGAACCATACCCCAGTGAGAGTCAGTGTGTGTGGGACCCGTACCCCAGTGAGAGTCAGTGTGTGGGGGAACCATACTCCAGTGAGAGTCAGTGTTTGTGGGAGCCCTACTCCAGTGAGAGTCAGTGTGTGTGGGACCCATACCCCAGTGAGAGTCAGCATGTGTGGGACCCGTACCCCAGTGAGTGTCAGTGTGTGTGGAACCCATACCCCAGTGAGAGTATGTGTGTGTTGGACCCCTACCCCTTTGAAAGTCAGTGGGTGTATGGAACCCGTACCCCAGTGAGTGTCAGTGTGTGTTGGACCCGTACCCCAGTGAGAGTCAGTGGGTGTATGGGACCGATAACCCAGTGAGTGTCAGTCTGTTTGGGACCCGTACCCCAGTGAGAGTCAGTGTGTGTGGGACCCGTACCCCAGTGAGAGTCAGTGTGTGTGGGAACCATACCCCAGTGAGAGTCACTTTGTGTGGGACCCGTACCCCAGTGAGAGTCAGTGTGTGGGGGAACCATACTCCAGTGAGAGTCAGTGTTTGTGGGAGCCCTACTCCAGTGAGAGTCAGTGTGTGTGGGACCCATACCCCAGTGAGAGTCAGTATGTGTGGGAACCGTACCCCAGTGAGAGTCAGTGTGTGTGGGACCCGTACCCCAGTGAGAGTCAGCATGTGTGGGACCCGTACCCCAGTGAGTGTCACTGTGTGTGGAACCCGTACCCCAGTGAGAGTCTGTGTGTGTTGGACCCATACCCCAGTGAGAGTCAGTGGGTGTATGGGACCGATAACCCAGTGAGTGTCAGTGTGTTTGGGACCCGTACCCCAGTGAGAGTCAGTGTGTGTGGGACCCGTACCCCAGTGAGAGTCAGTGTGTGTGGGACACGAACTCAGTGAGAGTCAGTGTGTGTGGGATCCGTACCTCAGTGAGCGTCAGTGTGTGTGGGACCCGTACCCCAGTGAGTGTCTGTGTGTGTGGGACACGAACCCAGTGAGAGTCAGTGTGTGTGGGATCCGTACCTCAGTGAGCATCACTGTGTGTGGAAACCATACCCCAGTGAGAGTCAGTGTGTGTGGAACCCGTACCCCAGTGAGAGTCAGTGTGTGAGGGACCCGTGCCCCAGTGAGAGCCAGTGTGTGTGGAACCCATACCCCAGTGAGCGTCAGTGGGTTTGGAACCCGTACCCCAGTGAGACTCAGTGTGTGTGTGGGAGCCGTACCCCATTGAGTGTCAGTGTGTGTGGAACCCGTACCCCGGTGAGAGTCAGTGTGTGTGGGACTCTTACCCCAGTGAGAGTCAGTGTGTGTATGGGACCCCTACCACAGTGAGTGTCAGTGTGTGTGGGACACGAACCCAGTGAGAGTCAGTGTGTGTGGGATCCTTACCTCAGTGACTGTCAGTGTGTGTGGAACCCGTACCCCAGTGAGAGTCAGTGTGTGTGGGACCCGTACCCCAGTGAGAGTCAGTTTGTGTGGAACCCACACCTTAGTGAGCGTCAGTGTGTGAGGGTCCCGTACCCCAGTGAGAGTCAGTGTGTGTGGGACCCATACCCCTGTGAGAGTCAGTGTGTGTGGGATCCGTACCCCAGTGAGAGTCTCTGTGTGTGGAACCCCTACCCCAGTGACAGTCAGTGTGTGTGGTATCCGTACCCCAGTGAGAGTCAGTGTGTGTGGAACCCCTTCCCCCAGTGACAGTCAGTGTGTGTGGGATCCGTACCCCAGTGAGAGTCAGTGTGTGTGGTACCCGTACCCCATTGAGATTCAGTGTGTGAGGGACCCGTACCCCAGTGAAAGCCAGTGTGTGTGGGACCTGTTCCCCAGTGAGAGACAGTATGTGTGGAACCCGTACCCCAGTGAGAGTCTTTCTGTTTGGAACCTGTACCCCAGTGAGAGTCAGTTTGTGTGGGACCCATACCCCAGTGAGAGTCAGTGTGTGTGGGACCCGTACCCCAGTGAGTCAGTGTGTGTCGGACCCGTACCCCAGTGAGTGTCTGTGTGTGTGGGACCCGTACCCCAGTGAGAGTCAGTGTATGTGGGACCCGTACCCCAGTGAGAGTCAGTGTGTGTGGAACCCGTACCCCAGTGAGAGTCAGTGTGTGTGGAATCCATACCCCAGTGAGAGTCAGTGTGTGCGGGGCCCACACCCTACTGAGCGTGCAAGATAACAAAAGGAAGTAAATTCTTATTTTTGTTGTTTGCTGTCAGGATGTTGGAGATCAGATAAGCCTATCCCAGATTGAACGGCACTCCCACAATATCTTGCTGTACTAACACTGGAGTTTCAAATGAAACCCCAGCGCAGGGACTAAATATTGTTATTTCTGGCTTCTTGACTGATAGGCTTCCCCAGCCCACCCACCACCCCCACCCCCCCGCCACATACCTTGCTCTTCTTCCAACAGTGGCCGTCGCCGAGAGAGCAGGTGGGGGCATATGTTTAAAACCTCATTCGAGGCACGGCACCTCCAACTGTGCTGCACCCCCTCAGTACCGGCGCCGGGAGAGTCGGCCTGGATTGCTTGAGTCCCTGGACCCGACACCACGACCTCTTCGAAACATAGAAACTAGGAGGAGGAGGCCATTCGGCCCTTCCAGCCTGCTCCACCATTCATCATGATCATTGGCTGATCATCCAACTCAATAGCCTGCTCCCGCTTTCTCCCCATATCCTTTGACCCCTTTTGCCCCAAGAGCTATATCTAACTCTTTGTCGAAAACATACAATGTTTTGGTCTCAACTACTTTCCGTGGTAGTGAATTCTACAGGCTCACCACTCTCTGGGTGAAGAAATTTCTCCTCATCTCAGTCCTAAATGGTCTACCCCGTATCCTCAGACTGTGACCCCTGGTTCTGGACTCCCCCCACCATCGGGAACATCCTTCCTGCATCCACCCTGTCTAGCCCTGTTAGAATTTTATAGGTTTCTATGAGATCCCCCCTCATTCGTCTGAACTCCAGCGAATATAATCTCTCCTCATATGTCAGTCCCGCCATCCCAGGAATCAGTCTCGTAAACCTTCGCTGCACTCCCTCTATAGCAAGTACATCCTTCCTCAGATAAGGAGACCAAAACTCAACACAATATTCCAGGTGAGGTCTCACCAAGGCCCTGTATAATTGCAGCAAGACAACCCTGTTCCTGTACCCGAATCCTCTCACTATGAAGGCCAACATACCATTTGCCTCCTTTACCACCTGCTGCACCTGCATGCTTACCTTCAGCGACTGGTGTACAAGGACACCCAGGTCTCATTGCACATTCCCCTCTCTCAATTTATAGCCATTCAGATAATAATCTGCCTTCCTGTTTTTGCTACCAAAATGGATAACCTCACATTTATCCACATTATACTGCATCTGCCATGCATCTGCCCACTCACTCAGCTTGTCCAAATCACACTGAAGCACCTCTGCATCCTCCTCACAGCTCACCCTCCCACCCAGCTTTGTGTCATCTGCAAATTTGGAGATATTACTTTTAATTCCCTCATCTAAATCATTAATGTATATTGTGAATAACTGGGGTCCCAGCACCGATCCCTGCGGTACCCCACTAGTCACTGCCTGCCATTCGGAAAAAGACCCATTTATTCCTACTCTTTGTTTCCTGTCTGCCAATCAGTTTTCTGTCCATCTCAATACACTACCCCCAACCTCATGTGCTTTAATTTTACATGCTAATCTCTTATGTGGGACTTTGTCAAAAGCCTTCTGAAAGTCCAAATAAACCACATCCACTGGCTCCCCCTCATCAACTCTACTAGTTACATCCTCGAAAAATTCCAGTAGATTTGTCAAGCATGATTTCCCTTTCGTAAATTCATGCTGTCTCTGTCCGATTCTGCCACTGTTTTCCATGTGCTCAGCTGTTAAATCTTTTATAGTGGACTCCAGAATGATCCCCACTACCGATGTCAGGCTGACTGGTCTATAATTCCCTGTTTTCTCTCTGCCTCCCTTTTTAAATAGTGGGGTTACATTAGCTACCCTCCAATCTGTAGGAACTGTTCCAGAGTCTATACAATCTCACAAGATGACCACCAATGCATCCACTATTTCTAGGGCCACTTCCTTAAGTATTCTGGGGTGTAGATTATCAGGCCCCGGGGATTTATAGGCCTTCAATCCCATCAATTTCCCCAACACCATTTCCCTTTATATACTGATTTCTTTCAGTCCCTCCCTCTCACTAAACCCTGTGTTCCCCAACATTTCTGGGATGTTATTAGTGCCCTCCTTTGTGAAGACAGAAGCAAAGTGTGTATTTAGTTGGTCAGCCATTTCTTTGTTCCCCATTATAAATTCCCCTGTTTCTGACTGTAAGGGACCTACATTTGTCTTCACCAACCTTGTTCTCCTCACATACCTATAGAAACTTTTACAGTCAGTGACTGAGAGGTTTGAGCATGGGAGCCAGGCTGAAGTAGGTGGCGAGGAACAATCGCTTGCCCGGGCCGGCAGCCTGTCGTGGGCCTTGCTGGCTGGTGGGGGGGGTGGGGGGGTGCAGCTCCGAGCCACGGAACGGCCTCCCCGGCAGCTGGGGGGTCAGGCCCGGGGGCAGCAGTCAGAGGCCGAGAGGCCAAAGGTCACTCAAATTCATTGCTCCACCCTTACTGACAATGCAAGAGAAGAGCAATGAAACTCTCACGGCCTGAAGAAGGCAGAGCCTGGTGCTTTGAGGCCGAGGAGAGTCCTTCCCATCTTGAATAGCTTCTGTGGCAGTGCACACGGTAAATTTGTGTCAGTGGTTTACCTTGACAAGCCAGCCTTGGGAGCCATTCCTTCTCTGCTCAGTTCTGTTGGCTACCAGCTAGTAACCAGTGACTAAATTTATTGCCCATCCCTAATTGCCCCCTTGAGAAGGTGGGGGGTGAGCCGCCTTCTTGAGTCGCTGCAGTCCCTGTGGTGTAGGTACACCCACCGTGCTGTTAGGGAGAGAGTTCCACGTTTTGGACCCAGCGACAGTGAAGGAACGGCCGATATATTTCCAAGTCAGGATGGTGAGGGGCTCGGAGGGGAACTTCCAGATGGTGGTGTTTTTCCGGGTTTTGCTGCCAGTGGGTCAGTGTCATCATAATTCCATGTCCAATCCTGTTTGGAGTTTTGTTCATGTGACTCTTACAGCACAGGACGAGGCCATTCAGCCCATTGTGCCTGTGTCAGCCCTTTGAAAGGTCTATCCAATTAGTACTACACCCCTTCCTCCCCCCCCGCCCCACTCTTTCCCCCCACAGACCAGCAAATGTTTCCCCTTCCAGTATTTATCCGATTCCCCCCTTTTGAAAGTTCCTATTGAATCTGCTTCCACCGCCCTTTCAGGCAGCGCCTTCCAGATCACAACAACTCGCTGTGTAAATAAAAACAAATTCTCCTCCTCTACCCCTCTGGTTCCTTTCCCAATTCTCTTTAATCTGTGTCCCCTCTGCTTACCGACCCTCCTGCCAATTGGGAAAATTTACTCTGTCCGAACCCCACCTTCCTGATTTTGAACACCTCAATTCAATCTCCCCCTTAACCTTCTCCGCTCTAAGGAGAACAATCCCAGCTTCTCCAGCCTCTCCACATGAACTGAAGTCCCTCATCCCTGGTCCCATTCGGGGTCAATCTCCTCTCTGCCACTTACCTCACCCACTCATCTCATCCCGCGGAGTTCCCGAAAAATGACAGACCTCTGGCCTGAACCCATCGGAGCGGTCAACTTACACTGCCCGCTGGGTCAGAGGGAGGGCTTGCATCCGATCTCCCCCCCCCCCACCCCCCCCACCCCATCCTTCAGGGTAACAGCCTCACCTCAGAGGGAGTGTAACAGATCAAGGTCAGGGTCTGGTAGAGGGGATCCGTTCAGTACCGAAAAATCTTTCTCCAGATCCATTTGCTTCAATAAATTAAAATTCAAGCGCTAAAACTGGCCTTGACCGGAGACCAGGAGCAGGTTAGCTTAAGCATGTAGATCCCACCTTTCCCATTGTATTTGTAAGACTGTGGACTCAATTATCTGGAGACAATGCAGCGGTGGAGTGGTAATACGACAGGGCTAATAATCCTGAGGACTCAGACCTTTTCTCTGGGGACCTGGGTTCAAATCCCAACATAGCAGCTTGCTTAAGTTAAATCCGATTAATTAAAAAATATCAGATTGAAATGTTAGTCTCAGTAATGGTGACCAGGTTATCAGAGGTTGTACTGTGGGCATTGTTGGGGCTGGGGTGCTTTGTTGACCCACCACCCCCCCACCCCCACTTCTAATTGTGTTTTAATTTGAAGTTTACTTTACAGTTTCTCTTTCTTTTCACAGTATCCCTTTGAGAGTTTGTCCCTCGTTTTCGCTAATTTAGTTTAACTGGCTGCTCCAAAGTGGCCAAAACCCCAACTGGCACTGTCGAGGCCTACCGTGCCCAGTGGGCACTGGGGTCTTTCATCTGCCCCTCTGATCAGGTTTTGACTGAATGTTGTTAAGTTTCCTTTAAATTTTCGTCTTTTGTCTTTTGCAGTTTCCCTTTAATAGGCTGCTCTTTACTTTGTCCCTTGACCTTGTTAATTTAGTTTAATTGGTTTGACTCAAAAAGGAGTTAAAACGAAACCCCGTCTGTTTTGCTAATGCCCCCTTGAGGGGGGGAAATCTGCCCTCTTTACCCGGTCTGGCCTACACATAACTCCAGGCCCACGGCCACGTGGTTGACCCTTAACTGCCCCCCTGAAATGGCCGAGCGAGACCCTCAGTTCAAGGGGCAATTAGAAATGGGCAACAAACGCTGGTCTCACCGGCGAGGCCCTTATCCCATGAAAGATCTTTTTTAAAAAAAAAAATGGCTCGTTGCTTTTATACGTTTTTCCTGTTGACCCACGAGACCAGAAATGTCAGAATTCATGCCCAGTCACAAAGGAAAAAAAGAGGGAAAGGGTTTTCATTTAAGTAGTGCCTCACTCCTTCTGCCCCGCAGCGATCTTAACCCTGAGCCCAGTGTCGCTGGCTCAAAAGCTCCAGTCAGAGCCGAAAGTTTGTGACTGATGTTTCTCCAGTTGGTTCGGTGGAGATAGAAGGGCAGAGAGGTTCACAGCACAGAGTAGGCCATTCAGCCCATCCTCTCTCTCTCTCTCTCTCTCTGCTGGCTGAAAAGGAACTGCCCAGCCTAAACCCCGCCTTCCAGCTGT